>NC_069501.1:131047993-131347993 GCF_027579735.1 Bombina bombina | reverse complement strand
TATTATAGGGCACTCACTTATAAACTAAGTCTGTATGATGATGGCAGATGTTAGACTGGCCGTGGCCTGTTACTGCCGTGTGTGCTGTGTTTGCCTGCTGAGCATTGTGAATGAATTCCCAGATTGAGGCCACACGGTTACTGCCAAGGATCAATACCCCCAGACTCAATAGCGAAATTAGCTTGAAAGAGTAACTGAAAGGGACACGCTAATCGAGCCCAACTACACTAATCCTAAAACACAGGAGCTCACTGGACTCCTCACCATTTCCCTAACATGTTTCGCCGCTTGTCGGTTTTGTCAAAGGGTGCGCGTGCGGCGCGCGAAATTGGCTTTAAATCAGGTAAGTGTCTAAATGTTAAACCCCCTTTGAGTGACGTCACGGGTTGCTGCAAAGTGATATACTGGGTCCTAAGCACCTTAATGTTCCTATGAGTGTTGCTGTATTACTAGAAATATTTAGTAATTGCTGGTGGATTTTGAAGTAATAAATCTAAAGACAACAATTGTGATATATGTCAGGTATTGATCCTGGGTGTAAGGAAGTGTTTGGTGAAAAGAATACTTATGCTATGTGTTAACGCCTACTGTGACTACGTAAAAAATAGTAAAAATAGGGTCACAGATAAGTTAAAATAATAATATAGCTTTTAAATATGAGGTGAATAATTCTATAAAGATAATAAAATATTGGTAACGTATGTGCTTGAGTGAAATTGATTTAAAAAATAAGAGTATTTTATATAAAAATTATTATTTTGAAATAGTGCATGTGTACATACAAACTATAATATTAACTCGTGAATAAAGGTCTAAATGGGGGAAAAAAGGGAGCAAACAAAGAAATGCTGATTGGGAATAAGTGAGCAAATGGAAAGGTATTTGCAGTGAATAGTCAGTGAATAGTATCACCAGTGGATTTGCCTATGTCACATAATTGCCCTTATATGTTCTAATATAGAATTATCAATTCTTAACCGTAACATGTTAAGCGCTTATTGAAAGAGATGCAGCAAAAATTCTAAAAGATTTTTTTATATTGATTTTTATCAAAAGAAATATATTAATGACAGTAAAGGGGTTGACTAAATAAGACACTATTTAATTGGGTTTAAAGGAATGCAACAAAGTTGTTGTTTTCGTTCAGTCCAAATGGATGAATGGAATTTAATAAATAAATCCATCTACTCTCTGCTTTCAAAAGGGCTTGTTCCACATTGCCCCCACGGATGCCTAATTCAACTTTCTGTATGCCCCAACATTGTAAGTCAGACTGTCTAGATTTATGTTTTAGCAAAAAATGTCTGGCTACTGAAGTTATAGTTTTGCCAGCTTTGCTGTCATTAGCAGCATTTTTGATGTTCCTTAGATGTTCTTGCAGTCTGATTCTTATTTTCCTGGTCGTCATACCAACGTAATACTTCGGACATTTACATTGTAGTACATAAATGACTACCTCTGTGGTGCAATTTATGTGGGCTCTGATTTGATGATTTTTACCAAATCAATCTTGAATTTGATTGGTCTTTTTCATGAAGCAACATGTGCTTAAAGTACCACATTTGTATGATCCTTGTCTCAGTTGAGTTCTGGTTCTTGTGCCCTTCAAGTGACTTGGGCTAATCATATCCTTAAGATTTGACGCTCGACGGTAGCCTACTTGGATCCTGTCAGCAACAATTTTGCATAAAGATTGATCAGATTGCAGAATATGTCATGATTCTTTGAGAATTCTTTGAGAATGTTTATCACATCAGTTGTTTTAGTATTATAGGTAGTAATAAATCTAACTGTTTCTTGTTGATTGTTAGTACGTTGTTTAGATTTCAGTAATTCTTGTCTCGATGTGATTTTAGCTCGGTGTTATTCTCTTTTAATTGATCTCCTACTATATCCTCTTTGTAGGAGTCTGGTTTTTAATTCTTTTGCTCTGTTCGCATACTTTTCATTAGTTGAGCAGTTCCTCTTCATTCTCAAAAATTCCCCAATTGGGAGTGATCTTACAGTATTGGGGGCGTGAGCGCTGGTGCTGTGCAGAATACTGTTAGTGGCTGTTTTTTTCCTAAATACATCTGTACTTAGGATGCCGTCACAGTTTTTAGTTATTGTCAAATCTAGGAATGATATTGATTCCATGCTTGCTTCATATGTTAATTTTATATTAAGATCATTTGAATTAAGTCTCAATAAAAAATCATCAAGTTCCTTCTTTGTGCCCTCCCACAAGAATAGCACGTCATCTATGTAACGTAGCCATAGAGGGATCTGGTTGGTGTATTTGTCATTTGTGTCCGAGAAATCTATGGCCTAGATTTGGAGTTTGGCGGTAGATGGGCTGTTAACGCTACGCGGGCTTTTTTCTGGCCGCACCATAAAATTAACTCTGGTATCGAGAGTCCCAAAAAATGCTGCGTTAGGCTCCAAAAAAGGAGCGTAGAGCATTTTTACCGCAAATGCAACTCTCGATACCAGAGTTGCTTACGGACGCGGCCAGCCCCATAGGAAACAATGGGGCTGTTTGAGCTGAAAAAAAACCTAACACCTGCAAAAAAGCAGCGTTCAGCTCCTAACGCAGCCCCATTGTTTCCTATGGGGAAACACTTCCTACGTCTGCACCTAACACTCTAACATGTACCCCGAGTCTAAACACCCCTACCCTTACACTTATTAACCCCTAATCTGCCGCCCCCGCTATCGCTGACCCCTGCATTATATTATTAACCCCTAATCTTCCGCTCCGTAAACCGCCGCAACTTACATTATCCCTATGTACCCCTAATCTGCTGCCCCTAGCACCGCCGACCCCTATATTATATTTATTAACCCCTAACCTGCCCCCCACAACGTCGCCGCCAGCTACTTACAATAATTAACCCCTAATCTGCCGACCGCAAAGCGCCGCCACCTACGTTATCCTTATGTACCCCTAATCTGCTGCCCCTAACACTGCCGACCCCTATATTATATTTATTAACCCCTAATCTGCACCCCTCAACGTCGCCTCCACCTGCCTACACTTATTAACCCCTAATCTGCCGAGCGGACCTGAGCGCTACTATAATAAAGTTATTAACCCCTAATCCGCCTCACTAACCCTATCATAAATAGTATTAACCCCTAATCTGCCCTCCCTAACATCGCCGACACCTAACTTCAATTATTAACCCCTAATCTGACGACCGGAGCTCACCGCTATTCTAATAAATGTAATAACCCCTAAAGCTAAGTCTAACCCTAACACTAACACCCCCCTAAGTTAAATATAATTTAAATCTAACGAAATTAATTAACTCTTATTAAATAAATTATTCCTATTTAAAGCTAAATACTTACCTGTAAAATAAATCCTAATATAGCTACAATATAAATTATAATTATATTATAGCTATTTTAGGATTAATATTTATTTTACAGGCAACTTTGTATTTATTTTAACCAGGTACAATAGCTATTAAATAGTTAAGAACTATTTAATAATTACCTAGTTAAAATAATAACAAAATTACCTGTAAAATAAGTCCTAACCTAAGTTATAATTAAACACTACCCTATCAATAAATTAATTCAATAAAATACCTACAATTACCTACAATAAAACCTAACACTACACTATCAATAAATAAATTAAATACAATTTCTACAAATAACTACAATTACATAAACTAACTAAAGTACAAAAAATAAAAAAGAACTAAGTTACAAAAAATAAAAAAATATTTACAAACATAAGAAAAATATTACAACAATTTTAAACTAATTACACCTACTCTAAGCCCCCTAATAAAATAACAAAGACCCCCAAAATAAAAAAATGCCCTACCCTATTCTAAATTAATACATTTAAAAGCTCTTTTACCTTACCAGCCCTGAACAGGGCCCTTTGCGGGGCATGCCCCAAGAAAATCAGCTCTTTTGCCTGTAAAAAAAAACATACAATACCCCCCCCCCAACATTACAACCCACCACCCACATACCCCTAATCTAACCCAAACCCCCCTTAAATAAACCTAACACTAAGCCCCTGAAGATCTTCCTACCTTGTCTTCACCTCACCGGGTATCACCGATCGGTCCTGGCTCCGATATCTTCATCCAACCCAAGCGGGGGCTAGACATCCACTGAAGAAGTCCAGAAGAGGGTCCAAAGTCTTCCTCCTATCCGGCAAGAAGAGGACATCCGGACCGGCAAACATCTTCATCCAAGCGACATCTTCGATCTTCTTCCATCCGGTGCGGAGCGGGTCCATGTTGAAGCAGCCGACGCGGATCCATCCTCTTCTTCCGGCGTCTCCCGACGAATGACGGTTCCTTTAAGGGACGTCATCCAAGATGGCGTCCCTCAAATTCCGATTGGCTGATAGGATTCTATCAGCCAATCGGAATTAAGGTAGGAATATTCTGATTGGCTGATGGAATCAGCCAATCAGAATCAAGTTCAATCC
This sequence comes from Bombina bombina, assembly GCF_027579735.1. Taxonomy (NCBI): domain Eukaryota; kingdom Metazoa; phylum Chordata; class Amphibia; order Anura; family Bombinatoridae; genus Bombina; species Bombina bombina. The sequence continues at coordinate 131,343,552 of NC_069501.1, read as the reverse complement.
GATTGGCTGATCCAATCAGCCAATCAGATTGAGCTCGCATTCTATTGGCTGTTCCGATCAGCCAATAGAATGCGAGCTCAATCTGATTGGCTGATTGGATCAGCCAATCGGATTGAACTTGATTCTGATTGGCTGATTCCATCAGCCAATCAGAATATTCCTACCTTAATTCCGATTGGCTGATAGAATCCTATCAGCCAATCGGAATTCGAGGGACGCCATCTTGGATGACATCCCTTAAAGGAACCGTCATTCGTCGGGAGACGCCGGAAGAAGAGGATGGATCCGCGTCGGCTGCTTCAACATGGACCCGCTCCGCACCGGATGGAAGAAGATCGAAGATGCCGCTTGGATGAAGATGTTTGCCGGTCCGGATGTCCTCTTCTTGCCGGATAGGAGAAAGACTTTGGACCCTCTTCTGGACTTCTTCAGTGGATGTCTAGCCCCCGCTTGGGTTGGATGAAGATATCGGAGCCAGGACCGATCGGTGATACCCGGTGAGGTGAAGACAAGGTAGGAAGATCTTCAGGGGCTTAGTGTTAGGTTTATTTAAGGGGGGTTTGGGTTAGATTAGGGGTATGTGGGTGGTGGGTTGTAATGTTGGGGGGGGGTATTGTATGTTTTTTTTTACAGGCAAAAGAGCTGATTTTCTTGGGGCATGCCCCGTAAAGGGCCCTGTTCAGGGCTGGTAAGGTAAAAGAGCTTTTAAATGTATTAATTTAGAATAGGGTAGGGCATTTTTTTATTTTGGGGGTCTTTGTTATTTTATTAGGGGGCTTAGAGTAGGTGTAATTAGTTTAAAATTGTTGTAATATTTTTCTTATGTTTGTAAATATTTTTTTATTTTTTGTAACTTAGTTCTTTTTTATTTTTTGTACTTTAGTTAGTTTATGTAATTGTAGTTATTTGTAGAAATTGTATTTAATTTATTTATTGATAGTGTAGTGTTAGGTTTTATTGTAGGTAATTGTAGGTATTTTATTTAATTAATTTATTGATAGGGTAGTGTTAGGTTTAATTATAACTTAGGTTAGGACTTATTTTACAGGTAATTTTGTTATTATTTTAACTAGGTAACTATTAAATAGTTCTTAACTATTTAATAGCTATTGTACCTAGTTAAAATAATTACCAAGTTGCCTGTAAAATAAATATTAATCCTAAAATAGCTACAATGTAATTATAATTTATATTGTAGCTATATAAGGATTTTTTTTACAGGTAAGTATTTAGCTTTAAATAGGAATAATTTATTTAATAATAGTTAATTAATTTCGTTAGATTTAAATTATATTTAACTTAGGGGGGTGTTAGTGTTAGGGTTAGACTTAGCTTTAGGGGTTAATACATTTATTAGAATAGCGGTGAGCTCCGGTCGTCAGATTAGGGGTTAATAATTAAAGTTAGGTGTCGGCGATGTTAGGGAGGGCAGATTAGGGGTTAATACTATTTATGATAGGGTTAGTGAGGCGGATTAGGGGTTAATAACTTTATTATAGTAGCGCTCAGGTCTGCTCGGCAGTTTAGGGGTTAATAAGTGTAGGCAGGTGTCGGCGACGTTGTGGGGGGCAGGTTAGGGGTTAATAAATATAATATAGGGGTCGGCGGTGTTAGGGGCAGCAGATTAGGGGTACATAAGGATAACGTAGGTGGCGGCGCTTTGCGGTCGGCAGATTAGGGGTTAATTATTGTAAGAAGCTGGCGGCGACGTTGAGGGGGGCAGGTTAGGGGTTAATAAATATAATACAGGGGTCGGCGGTGTTAGGGGCAGCAGATTAGGGGTACATAAGTATAACGTAGGTGGCGGTCGGCAGATTAGGGGTTAAAAAAATTTAATCGAGTTGCGGCGATGTGGGGGGACCTCAGTTTAGGGGTACATAGGTAGTTTATGGGTGTTAGTGTACTTTAGGGTACAGTAGTTAAGAGCTTTATGAACCGGCGTTAGCCCAGAAAGCTCTTAACTCCTGCTTTTTTTCGGCGGCTGGAGTTTTGTCGTTAGAGCTCTAACGCTCACTTCAGAAACGACTCTAAATACCGGCGTTAGGAATATCCCATTGAAAAGATAGGATACGCAATTGACGTAAGGGGATCTGTGGTATGGAAAAGTCGTGGCTGAAAAGTGAGCGTTAGACCCTTTAATCACTGACTCCAAATACCGGCGGTAGCCTAAAACCAGCGTTAGGAGCCTCTAACGCTGGTTTTCACGGCTAACGCCAAACTCCAAATCTAGGCCTATGTGTTGTTCCCACCAGCCTAAAAAGAGGTTGGCATACGTGGGTGCACATGCAGTGCCCATTGCAGTTCCCCTTATTTGAAGATAGAATGCATGGTCAAAGGTAAAAAAGTTGTGATTTAAGACAAATTGGAGAAGATTTAGAATAAACTCATTGTGTTATATTTCTTCTTCAGAACCCATTTCAAGAAAGTATTGCACTGCTCGGAGTCCTAGATGATGGTGAATACTAGTGTATAGGGACTTAACGTCCGCCGTTACTAACCAGGTGTTTTGATTAACATGAATATGGTCAAGTTGTTTAAGGACATCTGTCGTGTCTTTCACGAATGAAGGTAGTTGTGAGAGGTATTCCCTCAATCTGATGTCAACGAATTGACTTGCTTTTTCAGTCAAACAGTTAATCCCTGAAACAATAGGTCTACCGGGTGGGTGATTTGGATTTTTATGGATTTTTGGTATCAGATAGAATGTCGAGACAGTTGGATTAGTTACTTTCAAAAATTTAAACTCTTTTGGAGTTAATAACCCATTGTTTTTGGCTGATACAATGATATTAGCATATTCTTGTAAGTACTCATGTGATGGATTGTAATTCATTTTTTGTAGCATTTGGAGTCTCTCAATTGCTTGTGAGCTTCTTGTTTATAATCATCAATTGGCCAAATTACCACATTACCACCCTTGTCTGAATGACGTATTATCACATCTTCCCATTGTTTCATGTCCTGAAGTGCCAATGATTCACTTTTGGATAGATTGCTTAAGTTGGTTCATGGTCAGCTCATACTAGCATCGCGAGATTACATATGCGGCACAGACTTCAGGGTAATTGCTAAAAACCCGCGTCGCCCGTAATTTCTCTTTGCACATCGGAGAATCACATAAACCGCGCCGGCAGTTCATATACTGCCGTAAGTCGGATAAACTAACGATGTCCAGAAATGTGAGTAAATACTAATTTCTGAAGCCACCAGTGACTTACGGCAGTTAAGAAACTGCCAGCGCATAAGAAAAAAAAGTTAAATCACCCGTAAAAGCCCAACCCGCCTCCCAAAAATAAACCTGACACGTCAAATCCCCTATACTAATAATAAAGGCATTAACCCCTAAACCCCCAACCCCCCACAATGCAATATACCCAATTATAATATTAACCCCTAATCCTCCATTCATCCACATCACAATCTAACTAATAAATATATTAACCCCTAATCTGCCACCCCCACATCGCAATCTACCAAATAAATGTATTAATCCCTAATTCACCACCCCCAGCATCTCAAACTGCCTAATAAACTGATTAACCCCTAAACCGCCATCCCCCCACAAAGCAATAAGCCTAACTAAGCTATTAACCCCTAAACCGCCAACCCCCAACAACGCAATAAACCTAATTAATCTATAAACCCCATAACTGCCAACCCCCCACAACGCAAATAACTAATTTAATCACTAAGCCCCCTAACACCCCATAAATTAAACCCAATTACATAAAATAATAAAATCTAAATTAAAATTAAAATAAAAAACAGTACTTAAAAAACCCCAACTAAAATTAAATTAAACTACATAATCTAAAATTACAAAAAATAAAAAAGTCTATAATTACAGAAAAAAATAAACCAAATTATCAAAAAGAAAAATATTAAACCTATTCTATTACCCCTATGAAAATAAAAAAACCCTAATCTAAGCTAAACTAAACTAAACTACCAATAGCCCTTAAAAGGACCTTTTGAAGGGCATTGACCTAAGTTAAACAGCTCTTTTACTGTACTAAGTACTAAGTCCCCACTAACAGTAAAATCCCCCACCCACCAAACCCTCCAATAGGATTTCAGTAGTTCTCAAATCAGCCAATAAGAATGCAAGGTATCCCAAATATATAATGGGTACCTTGCATTCAATCCTCAGTGTGCGGCAATGATTGTACGAAGAGGATCCTCCACGCTATGGCTCCACGGCCGGCGTTCTTGCTCTGCGGTCACCTCAGCTCTACGCCGCCTTCTCCCTGGATGAAGATAGAAGAGGTCCCCACGCTGGAAGAAGATGTCGCCACCTGGAAGAAGAGCTTCACCGTCTGGAAGAAGACCTTCTCCGTTGGACTTTAGGAACGGTGAGTACCTATTTGGGGGTTAGATTTAGGCTTTTTTTTAATTTTTGGTATGGCTTATTTTTAGATTAGGGATTTTTTTATTGTCATGGGCTGCAAAAGAGATGATTGCTGTTTTAAGGGCAATGTAAAATTAACGGGTGACGGATGGAATATATGGGCCGCATTTATATGCGGCGCCAACGCCGCATATGTAATCTCACCCTATATGTGTTCACAGGCGTATTGAGCATAAAGCTATGCACCCCACAAGCTCCCCTGAGCAAAACATGACTGGCGTTTGTTGGATACTTATGTATGCTTTTTTTGATTGACTCATTTTATTCTCAGGAGCTTCAATAGACTGTGCCTGGGTGTACATCTTTATCAGTGTATTTAGTTTGTAGGGTTTTATACATAGTTAAACAGAGACTTGTTTAAAAATATAGTTTTGGCTTAAATAATAGGCTAACGTGGAATTGTCTTCATTGTGTGGTTAAATAAGGACTCCAGAATAGAGGCCAATATTATCCTAGATATTGACCTTGTAATACACATAGATTCACATCGTGTTTAAATGGAGAGTTGCAGTGGAGAGGCTTAAATAAGTGACTACAAAATAAGCAAGTTAACTTGTCTGAGAGGAAACTATAAAACATATTATGTGGAGTTTTGTGTATTTAAAGGGACCGTCTAAGCTAGAATTTGTATTGTTTAAAAAGATTATCCCTTTAATACCCATTCCCCAGTTTTTCATAATCAAGACTGTTATATTAATTTTCTTTTTACCTCTGTGATTATCTTGTATCCAAGCCTTTGCAGAATGCCCCCTTATTTCAGTTCTTTTGAGAGACTTGCATTTTAGCCAATCATTGCCCTCTCATAAGTAACTCCATGAGGGACAGCACAATGTTTTCTATATGGCACACGTGAACTAACACCCTCTAGCTGTGAAAAACTGTCAAATGCATTGAGATAAGAGGCTGCCTTCAAGGGCTTAGACATTAGTATATGAGCCTAACTAGGTTTAGCTTTCAACTAAGATTACAAAGAGAACAAAGTATTAAAAAAGGGTTTAAGCAGAGCGCTGGTTAATAAAGGGGATACCACACAACTTACAAGAGAGAAAAGATCCTTCTGTCTTATCAAAATGTAGTAAGAATTGTAGTGATAGTAAGTGCGCTAAAAGAAAGCTAAAGGTATCCAAATATTAAAACAAATAATAGGTGTATCCAGTATACATATAAAGGAGTTGGTAATTGTGCGAGGTGTGATACGTGTAAGAATTCTACAGTACTATTAACAAAGAGAGGGGGTGATCTATAAAATAACAGTGTCCGTGAAAAAATGTAGTGGTATGCGGATATCTTACTTAAGAAAGATGATCTATCAGTAGTGTACTAATAATAAAGGATGAAGTCAAAGTATGTGTCAAAAAACGGTGTGATCATATAATATTAGGTGATATATAATATTGTCAGGTAAATTGTTAGTTAGGGTTACAAAGAAACAATGTGTTAAACTAGATACAAATTTGTGAGGAAAACTTAAATATCTAAAAAAATTCCCTTGCAGCCTTATTCATATATTAAATTTTTTTTTTTTACACAATCGCAATCAAATTGAAACTTAAAACAGAGGGACGTCTCCCCATATATAAAAATAATAAAATCAGAATTTAAGCAAGTTGAAATTCCATACTAGATACTTAGTAAGCAACTTAGTAAGCAAACTTTAGCTGAGGAAATGTGTTAGTAATCCACTGTATTATGCAGAGAGAGACAGTCTCTTATACCATCAAAAAACCTTTTTAAATTGTCGTTGCTTCACAAATAGGTTTTTACTGACCAAGTTCAAGGTTTAGGCAATGTATAGATTTCTTGTAGCACAATGCAGTCATTAAACTTTATGGATCTTAATTCTTTAAGATTCTTTCTACTTACTTCACCACTCGTGTGGCACCGATATCCTCTGTTCAGCTCCAAGTTCCCAAACTGAGTCAGTACGCCGCGTGTGTCTCGGCGTCTGACGTCATCGGCAAACTTCAACTGCTGTTACCGTGATAATCGGCTTTCTTGATATTGGAATCACAGGTTGTTTTGGAGATAATCACGCTTTGGTTTTCAAACAGAGGTACTTCCCTGCACTTAGTGCTGATTGCACGCAGGAAAAAGGAGGATGTTGAAGTATGTAATAATGTAAATAACCCGGGTTAATGAGTAAAGTTAAGAAAATCCTTAGATGTAAAATGTCCTTATTCAAGTAGTATTATGTCAAATGACACAGCCACTCAGATCAACGCGTTTTGCTCGCCAGGGAGCTTTTTCATGATAGGTGTGACTGGTCAGGTGTATCCTTATAAAGGTGTCAGAAAACCCTCATTGGTGGTTTCTTGATTGATGTATTTAAGGTGGAATCACAAGAATACTATGTATCTGTGTTTTTTCTGTATATGTCCCAGCTCATTTAAGGTGGATTAGTCTCTATATTTATTCTCAGCTTAAAGAGGAATATCATTTTAGCTTAATGTCTTGCTTACTTAAAAAAGGCTATATTATAGATGCTACTACAGTCAGTTCATAATATTCTAAAATAAGTGATATTCATAAAAAATTATAAAACTTATCAAACATTTTATAGGATATTTTATACAATAATTAATATTCATAAAATTTGTTTGACAGCCATCTGAAACATTTTTTACGATATTTTAATACTGATGTTATTAAAATAATTTTTTATATATATGTATTAGATGGCCATAAAACTTGAAACTTGTAATATAACGATTTTTATAAGACAGATTAGATCTATATGTACATCCTACAAAGGGATTGTTGTCGAGTTGATTATGACCATATAGCCTAGACAGTGTAAAAATTGCAATATAAAAAACTCCCATTAGTCAAACAGAAAGGGTGAGAGATCTAGTTCTGAATTTAAACCTTTTGGGTATAGAGTATCGTATTTATAAATTAGCTCTGCTTCTTTTATTTCTTCTCTATACTGCCACCTCTCCAATGATTATGTACTTTTTGTACACCCCAATATTTTAAATCCTTAATTTTGCCTTTATGGACTGATTTAAAGTGTTTGTATAGATGAGTATCATCTCTACCATTCTTTATATTGCCAATATGCTCTCTTATTCGGTCTCTGACCATTCTTTTGGTTTCCCCAAAATAAAAAAGGTTACAGGAGCACTTAAGAATATAGATTATATTTTTATTGGTACATCTTATGGTGTCTTTGATTGTGAAGGGTTTCTCTATATTATTAATTCTGAAATTTTGAAATTCTGAAATTTTACTAGAAAGATTTAAGATGAGAGGCTATAAAGATGATATCACAGATAAAGCCATAGAGAGAGCCAAAAACACAGACAGAGAGTCCCTTCTGACCTATAAAGAGAAACAAAAAGAGACTAGTGAGAAGATCATGGTCCCTTTTATAACAGACTATAGCACTGATCTGAATGTCATCAAACGAATAATAAGAAAACATTGGCACCTGATAAGAGAAGATGACCTGTTAGGGGATAAAATTATTGATAACCCCAAATTTATTTTTAAAAAGGCAGCGAACCTTAAAACAATTTTGGCACCTAGTGAACTGGAAACAAAAAAGAAAAATACACTAAAACAAAAAGATATAACTGGGAAAAGTATTATGGGGTTTTTTCCATGCTACTCATGTAAAGCATGTGGCCACAGTAACAAACTAAAAAATATCAGAATTAATAATATAGAGAAACCCTTCACAATCAAAGACACCATAAGATGTACCAATAAAAATATAATCTATTCTATATTCTTAAGTGCTCCTGTAACCTTTTTTATTTTGGGGAAACCAAAAGAATGGTCAGAGACCGAATAAGAGAGCATATTGGCAATATAAAGAATGGTAGAGATGATACTCATCTATACAAACACTTTAAATCAGTCCATAAAGGCAACATTAAGGATTTAAAATATTGGGGTGTACAAAAAGTACATAATCATTGGAGAGGTGGCAGTATAGAGAAGAAATTACTGATAAAAGAAGCAGAGCTAATTTATAAATACGATACTCTATACCCAAAAGGTTTAAATTCAGAACTAGATCTCTCACCCTTTCTGTTTGACTATTGGGAGTTTTTTATATTGTAATTTTTACACTGTCTAGGCTATATGGTCATAATCAACTCGACAACAATCCCTTTGTAGGATGTACATATAGATCTCCTCTGTCTTATAAAAATCGTTATATTACAAGTTTCAAGTTTTATGGCCATCTAATACATATATATAAAAAATTATTTTAATAACATCAGTATTAAAATATCGTAAAAAATGTTTCAGATGGCTGTCAGACAAATTTTATGACTATTAATTATTTTATAAAATATCCTATAAAATGTTTGATAAGTTTTATAATTTTTTATGAATATCACTTATTTTAGAATATTATGAACTGACTGTAGTAGCATCTATAATGTAGCCTTTTTTAAGTAAGCAAGACATTAAGCTAAAATGATATTCCTCTTTAAGCTGAGAATAAATATAAAGAGACTAATCCACATTAAATGAGCTGGGACATATACAGAAAAAACACAGATACATAGTATTCTTGTGATTCCACCTTAAATACATCAATCAAGAAACCACCAATGAGGGTTTTCTGACAGCTTTATAAGGATACACCTGACCAGTCACACCTATCTTGAAAAAGCTCCCTGGCGAGCGAAACGCGTTGATCTGAGTGGCTGTGTTATTTGACATAATACTACTTGAATAAGGACATTTTACATCTAAGGATTTTCTCAACTTCACTCATTAACCCGGGTTATTTACATAATTACATTCTTCAACATCCTCCTTTTCCTGCGTGCAATCAGCATTAAGTGCAGGGAAGTACCTCTGTTTGAAAACCAAAGAGTGATTATCTCCAAAACAACCTGTGATTCCAATATCAAGAAAGCCGATTATCACGGTAACAGCAGTTGAAGTTTGCCGATGACGTCAGATGCCGAGACACACGCGGCGTACTGACTCAGTTTGGGAACTTGGAGCTGAACAGAGGATATCGATGCCACACAAGTGGTGAAGTAAGTAGAAAGAATCTTAAAGAATTAAGATCCATAAAGTTTAATGACTGTATTGTGCTACAAGAAATCTATACATTGCCTAAACCTTGAACTTGGTCAGTAAAAACCTATTTGTGAAGCAACGACAATTTAAAAAGGTTTTTTGATGGTATAAGAGACTGTCTCTCTCTGCATAATACAGTGGATTACTAACACATTTCCTCAGCTAAGGTTTGCTTACTAAGTTGCTTACTAAGTATCTAGTATGGAATTTCAACTTGCTTAAATTCTGATTTTATTATTTTTATATATGGGGAGACGTCCCTCTGTTTTAAGTTTCAATTTGATTGCGATTGTGTAAAAATAAATAAAAAATATTATATGAATAAGGCTGCAAGGGAATTTTTTAGATATATTTAAGTTTTCCTCACAAATTTGTTTCTAGTTTAACACATTGTTTCTTTGTAACCCTAACTAACAATTTACCTGACAATATTATATATCACCTAATATTATATGATCACACCGTTTTTTGACACATACTTTGACTTCATCCTTTATTATTAGTACACTACTGATAGATCATCTTTCTTAAGTAAGATATCCGCATACCACTACATTTTTTCACGGACACTGTTATTTTATAGATCACCCCCTCTCTTTGTTAATAGTACTGTAGAATTCTTACACGTATCACACCTCGCACAATTACCAACTCCTTTATATGTATACTGGATACACCTATTATTTGTTTTAATATTTGGATACCTTTAGCTTTCTTTTAGCACACTTACTATCACTACCAAGAGAACAAAGCACATTTGATGATAAAAGTTAACTGGAAAGTTGTTTCAATTTGAATGCCCTATCTGAACCATGAACGTTACATTTTAAATAGACTCTCCCTTTAAATTGTTATAAGTGCATGTTGTATTATCTTGATTTACTTTTTATTCACTTCGGGAAAAGATGGGTTGAGATAAAATATTCAATGGTGACCTTTTTTTTTCTTTTGAAGAATTATATTTCATGGAGAATGGGCGTTTTTTTTTTGTTTTTTTTTTGTTTTTGGAGAGGCCAAAGGAGGCTGAAACTCCCAAGAGGGGAGTATTTTAATTTATTGGCACTATTTAGTGCTATTGTTTACATTTTCTTGTGCCGTTATTTTTTTTTTCTTTAAAAACATCTACACTGTCATTTTCTTAGCAACATTTGCATTGTTTAAAGTCCAATATATAAAATGTTTCAAAAAGTGTTTTATCTTATCTCCTCTGCTGATACCAGCTACTGACATATGCATAAGCTGTTACAGTCATCAAACAATTGCTTGTAGAATGTAGCAAAGTATGGCTTAAGTCTGCATTTACAACTATGTGGAAGCAGAAAAAAACATAATTTTCAGGGTGGTGGTTAAATAAGTAAAAAAAAGTATGTTGAACATTTTAAATTATAAACACACTATTTTTCCTATCCCTTTAAAGGGACAATCTTTTTGCTTTTTTTAAAAAAAAATGTTGTTTAAAAAGATAGATAACACCATTACTACCCATTTCCTAGCCACTCCTTATTTAGTGTTTTTAAATCTTTCACGGCAATGGCTAGACAGTGCTAGTTAATATGTACCATCTAGACTACATTGTTATAGCCTGATGAAACAGTGTGTTACACTGAGAAACGCGTTGCTGTTGGTTTTATCATTTTAATAAACTTTTAAAATTAGTTTATCAACCCTCTTTCTGCTGCTGACCATTATTTCCCAAATTTGGGACTCATCCTCCTTTTTGGAGCTGTGGACTATCTTCCCAGGCCTCTGGACTTGTGGGACTGACCATCGCTGTACAGAACCCCTCTGTGGTTTCTCTGGACTCTCCCTGGTGAGACGAAGATTCCTCTTCTACCTACTGGTCTACCGGACGACGTGTGGTTCCGGACTGCTGGTATTGCACATCTGTGCTTTACACTTTGTGAGTAGGATTCTTCTACCATTCCTGTATTTACATTGAATTACCTTTTGATCTGCACTATGTGGCGCCCTTTATTTTGATTTGTTTAGATTTTCTGGATCTGTGTCACGGCACAACACCCTAGAGGAGCGGCCTACTGTATGAGAGTGACATCATCTGGGACAATCCAGTACTAAAATAAAGGACTGCCTCACCATAATTTACCACCCTTTGGACTATTAGTTTGTATACTTATACATATATTTTTCTGTGTTATATATATATTTTTACAATTTTTCACTTCTATCTATTGGTCTATCATTAGCTTATTTATATAATATTGTATTATATCATATCATATATTATATATATTATATTTTAAGGCTCTTTTTCCCTGACCCTAGGCGCCTCTTACAAGTACTGTAGTGACGATCTTGCCACTAGAGTATTTTTCTATAGACTACATTGTGCTCTAAACATGATAATGCACTGATTGGCTAAAATGGAAGATTGTTAAAAAGCACTAAGATAAGGGTTAGTCTGCAGTTTCTTAGATACAGGTAATCATAGAGGTAAAAAGCACATTAATTTGGTTATGCAAATCGGGGGAATGTGTAAAGAAGGGATTATCTGTCTTTTTAAACATTAACAATTTTCAAGTAGACTGACCCTATAATGCATTACTTTAAAGGGAAAGTCTTGTCAGAATTAAACTTTCATGATTCAGATAGGACATGCAATTTTAAACAACTTTCCAATGTACTTTTATTTAAAATTTGTTTTGTTCTCTTGGTTTTCTTAGTTGAAAGCTAAACCTAGGTAGACTCATATGCTAATTTCTAATCCCTTGAAGGCCGCCTTTTATCTGAATGCATGTTGACAATTGTTCACAGTTAGAGAGCGTTAGTTCATGTATACTATATAGATAACATTGTGCTCATGCCCATGGAGTTAGGTAGGAGTTGGCACTGATTGGCTAAAATGCAAGTCTGTCAAAAGAACTGAAAGGGGGCAGTCTGCAGAGGCTTAGATACAAGGTAATCAGAGAGGTAAAAAGTATATTAATATAATAGTGTTGGTTATGCAAAACTGGGCAATTGGTAATAAAGGGATTATCTATCTTTTAAAACAATATAAATTGACGAGTAGACTGTCCCTTTAAACAAAAAAATACAAAAATAAAATAGAAACTGGTTTACTTAGTATCAGTGTACATATTAATAAGCTTCTAAGTGTTCTGATATCATCCTAAAGGAATTCAGAAACCTCAAATTTTCTGAGTAAAATGTAGATACAATTTATTTGTATATATATATATTAAAAACTTCAAAATAAACATTATTGTAGAAACCGTAAGCTTCAATTCTTTTTAAATTGTTTGTCCCTTTAAGCATTCCAAGATTTATTTACATACTAAAGGTACATACTTCTTAATAAATTGTCAACTATTCTGTCATGCATAATGTAAAATGTAAGGATATAAATACATTTAGTTGGATGGTATAGCTTGCAAATAACTAGTTCTATGCTATAGTGGAAATAGAAGGTAAACTGAGAGATTGTTTTCAGTGGGGTGAGTTGTCAGGTGATGCAATTAAGAAGCTATATACTCTAAAAGAATAGCTGTTGGCTATTATTAACAGGGTTTTTTTTTTGTAATTCAAATGTTTTACTGCTGAATAAATCTACAAAGATCATTACATAGTGTCACAGGTGTTGAATGAGAAGGCAAAAAAGATTACCTTTCCTGTTGTTTTTCACTGCTGCAATGAAAGATATTGCAATAAACAGTCTCCAAAAGTTGCTTTGTTTTTAAACTGCATCTCTATAGCTACAGTTTTCAACATAGGAGGAAAATGCTCATACATGGGAATTGTCCAAAAAAGCATGTCAAGTCATCAGACAATGGTTTATATTCTGCAAGAAGTTTTATGACATAATAATATTGTACAAATCAATGAAGTGAATAATTCTGGAAAAAATGGTACATAGGGACAAAAAGAAAGATTTGAAACTTAGTGAAATAGTTAATTCTTTTAAAATATTAAATAAAATATTTAAAAATATAGTTGAATGAATAGAATAACTAAAAATGTAACATTATGCACAGGTGATAAGATAACATACTGCAAAACAATGCAAATTCTGCTAAGGAAATGACATTAGCAAGTCCTGACTACTATAAATAAGGCATGTGGTAGGGGCAGTTTGACCATCGAAAAAATATAGCAGCAAACAAGGTGTGTACTAATATATTTTGACAGTCTCCACACTTGATTGGTGTATAAATTTATTGCAAGATTGAAACAAATTCTTGTAATTATAATATGGGCCAGTTATCTTTCTAAAAACAGACAAGATTCCCAGCCAGAAACCTGTCCACCTGGCATTGTGGCGAGTGGGCAGCACATGGCTTGCATTTATTATTTTTTTACCTTACAATTACTTGTGCATGTACAGCCATTCCCTCAGCTATCAAGCAGCAATTGCATGACACTAGGGCTTGTCAATCATCTGACCAAGATAATTTAAATGCTTTTTAACTTGCGCTGCAGACTTACTTGCGTGATTATGCACCAGTGGAGATCAGAAACTGCATTTAGACTTCATAAATGGTGCTCAATGTTTTTTATGTTCATTTTATTTTCAAATGCCCAGAGACAGCTGATATTATCAAGAAAAGTGGAAATATTGCCAACTAGAATTAGGAACTCTGTAATAAAGGTGACATAAAAATGTATAAAACAATTTATGAACTTGTAAAATACAAATAAAATGTTAAGTAACATTGAGTATAATGTCTCTTTCCATAGAAAGGAAAACAATTGTCTGAATAATATATACATCACAATTTTGTACACAAAAATGTACATTATTCTTTGGCAAACATATAATATTTATAAGGAGCAGAAAAATGTATTCATTTTTTTTAAAGGAAAGCTTAAATCTAAAGAGTAATAAACATGGCTGACAAAAAAGCCATACAATTGTACAGTTGTGAAATGTCGTAAAAACTGAAATGAACATGAAGCATACTGGGAACTGTCTATTTACAATATGGTAAATTACTATTATACACCACAATATCATGTTGCAAAAGGTATAAAGAGAAAATTTATCTTTGGAACGCATATGGGTCAATCATAACCTATCAGCGTTTTTCCTCAAAATAGCTTTTTGTTATCTGTACGTGTTTTCAAATGATCAGAATGAAAAATGGATCTGTGCATTAAAGCCTGCAGTCGTGTACCTGTTTTCAACAAAAAAAACAAACCCTAAAAAGGCCTTTTTGTGATGTAAAGGGACATTCCAGTAAAAATTTACATACATATACTGGACTTCTTTGCTCATTTATTATATTACCAGTTTTAATATTTTAAAACTTTTTTTTTTTTAATTTTTAAAGGCTTTTATTTATAAACAAAGAAGATAATCATACATGTTTCCAATTACAACGAAAAAAGCATAAAGCTACCAAGAGTGCACAATACAAACAATTTCTTGGCATTTTGTTACATTAATTTGTTGCATAGAGTCTTCTATACAAACTCAGATGTATATATTTTATCATATACTACTAACATAGAATAGATATATATATAAAAAAAGAGAAAAGAGAGAAAAAAGGGGAAAAAAAAAGAAGAAGAAAGAGAGAGATACAGCCACAAAAGAGTAGGTAAAAGTGAAATAGATAAGGGTCCTAATCTCAAATGGTACTCTAACATATATAAAAATTTTTCCTTACCCTTTCTTCTCTCTTTTCCTGATTCTACTTGTCTTAATATACCCCCTTGTCTCTCTCTTCTCCATAAATTATGTGGTGGATTCACCATCTTTAAAGAATAGAAATCTTAGAATAGAAATCCTATCTAATGTCTGGGTGGCGACTTGTGGGAAAAGAGGGGGGCCGGGGAGGGAGAAAAAAAAAATTGGGGGGGGGGGGGGACGACTCCTTTTATTCATTCCTAAACCACGATCTAGGAAAAATACCATGGTCTATTTGCTGTTGTACCCAAATAGATGATTTGTGTTGGAGGACCGCCTGTCTCTGCATCTCAACAGATTATAAAATCTAATAATCTGTTTTGGATTGGTAGCTCTTAAGTTACATTGTTCCATCACCATTTGATGTTGTACTTCTTTCAGGAAGTCTGTGAGTTTAGGGGAATTGTGATTTCTCCAATTTTTCAATATTAAATTCCGACCTGTCAGTATAAGTAAGTTAATGAATCTGTTGTTGGGAACAGCCACACTATAATTACCTAGAAAGAATATCTGATATAGAGTCAGCTTAAACTTTACCCGCATTGTCTTGTTAGCCCAAAAATTAATCTTCTGCCAGAATTGGGTTATTTTAGGGCAATCCCAGAAACAATGTATTAAGTCTGCCTTTTCCTTACAACACTTAGGGCAATTACTTTTAACCTGACTCCATTTTGCCAGCCTAGCTGGCGTGATATAAACCCTATTTAATACTTTCAAATGCGATTCTTTCCATGCACTCATACATGTAGCACCAGTAACAAGTATAATACTTTGCTTTAAGGTCTCACTCTCTACCCTCAGGTTTGCTTCGACCCACTTATTCGTCAGAGCCTCGATATTCTTGATACCCAAAGATTTCATAATCGTATCATAGAATTGAGAGATAGTGTTCACCCCTTCATGATAATGTATTATGACTTGCTTAACCTTGCTGTTGTTTATCTCAGGACCTGTTTCTTGTCTCAATTACTCAAGCCAATGCCTGAGTTGCAAATATGCAAAAAAGCTTGACCTTGGGAGTCCAAACTGTTGAGAGATACTCTCAAACGAACGGAGCCTGAAATTATCATTTTCACATAGCTGTGATACATAGATCACTCCTCTTTCCGCCCATGCCCCAAATGTCGAAGGAACCAAGGCCGCTGGAAAACTTGGATTGCCTAAAATTGGTAGAACTTCTGATTTCCGATAATCTATTGCCAACTCCTTACAGATGTTCTGCCAAGCCTGTATAATAAATTTGAAGGTCGTTAACTGATTAATTTTATCAGGTAGTTTGCTAGCTGTATGGTGTATAATAGCCTTTAATGTGAAGGGTTTTATCAGGCTAGATTCCATCTCATAAAATGAGACGAGATTCTTTTCAGTGATCCAATCTAGAGCAAACTTAGCTACCGCTGCATAGTTATAGAATTTCAGATTGGGACAGGCCATCCCTCCAAAAGCTTTTGGTAGAGTTAACTTAAATATGGACATCCGAGGTTTCTTACCTTGCCAAATAAATTGATTGAAAGACTGGTTAAGGAAGATCAAATCTTTCTTATATAACAGGAGTGGGAGATTCTGCAAAAAATACAGGAGTTTGGGAAATAACACCACTTTGATCAGCATAATTCGCGCTGTAAGTGAGAGCGGGAGGTTACTCCAACTCTGTAATTTGGTAGCTAGGGCCTTAATACATTGTTTGAAATTAAGCTCATACCAGAGATTAGGATCCCTAGTTAGCTTAATTCCTAAATAAGAAATCTGAGTGGATTCTATAAAAGGAAAGTTGTTTTGACTTATAGGTTAACGTATCCATAGAATTTCTGATTTTCCATAGTTTATTTTATACCCTGAAAATGAGCTAAACAAATTACAAATATTTAATAATCGCGGGATAGACGTTGCCGTATTACTGAGAAATAATAAAAGGTCATCAGCAAAAAGAGATAGAACTAGCTTATGCCTTCCTAGCTGAATGCCCTGCAATTCTTGCCTTAGGTAAATTGCCAGTGGTTCAAGGGATAAATTGCCGAGTGCCATGACCCAAAGTTATCTTCTCGGTAGCTTCTCCATTAACTATAATTGAAGAAGATGGCTTATCGTATAACTGCCTGATAAATTGATGGAAAGCGCCTGATATACCAAATTTACCCAATACCGTAAGTAGATGGTCCCAAATGATGGAATCGAACGCTTTCTCAGCGTCGATTGTGAGAATTGCAAGATCTGGCTTAGGAGAGTGTCTCTGTCTTTCAAAATTATTCCAGTAATAGTCAAGGACCAGCTGGACTTTCCTTAAATTTTTAACGGGATTTCTACCCATCATGAACCCGGTTTGGTCAGGATGCACCATATATCCTAAAGGGACTTTCAGTCTACTAGCCAGGATATATGTAAGAATTTTATAGTCCTGATTCAAAAGTGAGATAGGCCTATATGATAAAGGAAGTTCCAAATCTTTACCTTTCTTGGGTATCAAAACTACGTTAGATGCTGCGAATAGGGGGGATTGGGACTTACTCCCTATAAAGTATTCATTGAATAAATTAACTAGAACTGTTGGAATCTGTTCGAGCAGGAGCTTATAAAACTCTGCGGGCAAGGAGTCTGGTCCAGATGCTTTCCCCAATTTTAATCTTTTTATCGCGTTGACAACTTCTTCTACTGAAATCGTTTCGTTAAGCCTATGTAAATCTTCTGTCTCAATTTGGGGTAAAGTCACCCCTTGCCAAAACTGTTGCTTCGAAGAGAGATTGATCTGCTTAGCTGCATATAGTTCTTGATATGTCTGAAAAAAAGCCTCTCTTATTTCTAAGGGATCTGTTACTCTAATATCCCGAAATTTGACTACTGGAATATAATTTTTCTTCTTCCTAATCTTAACAATTCAAGCTAAATATTTAGCTGAGACCCCTTGTGCTCCTAAATAGAGGGCCTTCAGTTTAATTTCTTCTGAAACCGAATGTTGTTTTAAGAACAAATCATACACTGACTTGCTGTCTTTATAGATTTGCCATCGTTCAACCGAAGGGTTGTTAAGATATCTCCTATAGTTATTAGCTAGAGTGTTTGAGAGCTGCTCCTCTCTTTTCCCCCAAATAACCCGCATTTTTGCCATATAGGCCTTAATTTCCGCTCTAAAAACTGCTTTGGCAGTTTCCCAGAAAATTTCTGGTCTGTTTAAATAATCCTTATTATCGGCTTTAAATTGAAACCATCTATTTTGGATCCATTTTTTAAAGTGGAGATTATTAAAAAGATGTTGGGGGAAATATACTCTATGATTCCCTAAAGGGGTTCTATCACTCAAACCTATCTCCAATGTAATGACCGCGTGATCCGAGATCACAATGTCTCGAATATCTGCACGGACCTTCATCTTTAACATATGTTTAGCTATTAAAAAGTAATCAATTCTAGAAAAAGAAGAATGCACGCGCAAAACGCATGTGTATTCCCGGCGGTCCGGATTATGTGCCCGCCATACATCTTGTAATGCTAATTTCTTGCAAAATTTTTGGAGAGTATCTGTTTCCCTGGCTTTCCTGGGTGCGTACCTGGATCTTGACCTATCTAGAACATACGAAAAGGCCATATTGAAGTCGCCAGCTACCACTAAGTTTTTCCCTGCATAAAGAAATAGTTTCAAACTAATATCTTCCCAAAATTTTTTTATCTATCCGGTTTGGTCCATAGATATTACAAAACACAAAGTTAAAACCATTGATTTCAATCTCAAGAATTTGATATCTCCCATTGAGGTCATTATCCACTGCAATTATATTATAGTTCAGCTGTTTACGAATCAAAATAGCCAGTCCTCTTTTAGCTTTATCATATGGGGTAAACACTACCTCCCCCACCCACTTACTTTTAAGTTTAGCGGCTTCTGAAGACCAAGATGTCTAATTATCTGCTTCCTTTTACTTGGGCATGATATCCCACCAGTATTCCAGGATAGAAATTTTAACTTAACCATTCAAACTAAGGAAGAATTAAAACATGTGGTAAACCAACCTTCATGGGGGGGTGGGGGAGAAGGGGGAAAAAAAAAAATAATAATAATTATTGCTGATAAAAAAACGCCCCTCCCGACCCCTCCCCACATATTCCCACTCCTCTACCTTTCCCTCTCAACAAATCGTAAATTTCTTTAATCCTTTTCCAGGAGTCAATTGGGTCTTTATTATCTATCTCAGTTCCCAGTACCAAAGGCAGGGTTAATTCTGTTGTTTTAATTTTTTTGAGATTGTTTTTTGAGGCTATTTTTTCAGCTACTGTGTATGTTGTTAAAGGCCTAAACTGTGGCAATATGTCTTGATCTCTTCAAGCTTAGTAAAGCTGTGAGATTCGCCATCTTTATCCATATTTACCTTTGCAGGGTATACGAGTCTCGCCTTAAAATTAGCTTTTATTAGTTGAGAGCAAAATGGGGCCATTTCCCTTCGCTTGTTTTGGGTCTCCATTGAAAAGTCTTGGAATAGAAGAATTCTATTTGCTCCTATGGTAATATTATTCTTTTTCCGATAGAGTCTAAGAATATGAAATTTGTCTTGGAAGTTAAGGAATTTAATAATAACTACTCTAGGTCTTGTGTGTCCGTCTGAGTTTCTTCTAAGTGTTCCTAGTCTGTGCGCTCTCTCTATTGGTATTCTTATATTCTCAATGTTGCTTCCTACTAATTTCGGAAGCTGGATAGCTGCAAAACTTATCAGATCCTGAAACTCAGGAGTTTCTGGCAACCCAACAACCCTTAGGTTGTTGCGTCTGGACCTATCCTCCAACTCTTCTATTTTGGCTTGAAGCTGAGAGAGTTTACCTTCGTGTGTATTACTTGTCTGCTCTTGTATTACTGTTCTATCTTCAACCTCTGAAACTCGAGACTCTATCTCATTCATACGAGACGAGAATTGTTTTATTTCATTGGTAACTGATACCATTTCTTGTTTTAGAGCTTCAAATTGTGGCATAACAAGCTCTGAGATCTGTTGTATTAAAATAGTGTTATCTGAAATGCTCGCACCAGATTCATTCTGAATCTGTAATTCCTGGCTGTTCTCATTAGGTTTGAGCTTTTTATCTTTTGTTTTAGGTGGCATGCTGGGTGATGAAGTCTAGAATGTGAGATATATCTTTCCATGTAGTTAGTGAAAGAGTGAGAAAGTGAGAAGTGCAGACCCCTTGGTGAATATTATGAAAGAAAAGAAAGTGTCTCTCTGCTGCTATTCTGTGCTTAAATCAGCCAGATCAAGAGTGAATAATACGTGGCCATAAATAAAACCTCTGAATAAAGTTGTGTAAATACACACGGCAAAAAAAATGAAGTGAGAAGACCAGCCTTCTATACTGCTGGATTGGAGCTTAATACGTGTAGCTAAATTTGAGTGTATCAGATAGTCCACATAGGACTAGGACAAAATATATAGTGGAAAACAAAACACTGTATGTAATATATTCAGCCTAGATTCAGATTAAAACAGACAAAAAGAATAAACAGGAAAAAAAAATACATAAGCACACCCCCTGAACAAAGATGCAGTGATCTCAGGTTGTTATCTTTTGAAAGGAAAAAAAAGCCCGCTAAATACAGATAGCTTTATCAGCTTTCACCTGGGATATAGAGTTAGAGTTTTAAACTAAGACCTCTTGCTTTAACCTTCTATGGTCTTAACCCTTCTTCAGTCTTCCCCCCTCTACTTATACCTTAAATTTATTATCTTAAAAAAAGTATGTCTAACCAGACTAAGCAGAAAAGAGGGGGCTCCAACACGTTCAGGTAAAAGAGGGTTTTTCCCGGCCCTGTATATGTACCAATAAGCTTTAATAACCCCTCTAGGGGCTAAATTTAAGTTTGATTTCCCTCGTAAGGTTTAAATGAGTTGGGACTCCAAGCGAACAGTTTTTAAATTCTATAGCCCTTTTTACCCAGATTTATATGACAATAACATAGTAAGGGCTAAAAGACATAAACTACTTCCATATGTTTGTCAATGTTATAGTCAGACTTTTAGGTACTTAGTTTAGTATTGTTCATTCAAAAAGTCCTGGATTGCCCATAATGTCTCTCAAATTGTTCAAAATACAAATACAGATGTCTCTTAACTTCTCCCCAGATTATTTAATAGGGTGTTAGAGTTATATTTGGATAAGGGCAATATCGAACCTCTTGTAATATAAAAGTCCAAAGTAGACTTCGCACCTTACCCTTTCCTTAGGTGCCGCAAACTGTTAGACCAGAGTTATCATAGATTCCTTAATGTAGTGAGGTAACAACAGTCAATCCCATTTGTAAAGGAATAGACAACCTTACCAGCCATAAACAGCGTATCTCATACCCCCAAGTCCGGCACGGCTCTGAGTTTCGCTCGCTCCAGCAAGCAGATCCGTCTTTGTTTAGCGGTTCCGGATCCGGAGTGCACACTTCCTGTGTCGTAATACTATGGGGACAGACTGTGGCTCTTCTGAATGAGAACTTCTCCAGCCGCGGTAAGTTGAAAGAGCGCCAATCCCGGACACCTCCGTGATCGCCACCCTGAGCTACCGCAGCCCTGTCTCAGCTCCACTTCAGACTGTTGTTGGGTAGGATTTGTCTGATTTTCAGGATGGAGTAAATCCTTTTCAGAATGCCTTAGCGTAACGACTCAGCTCCAGAGTCAATCTGCAGAAGGGATACCGGTCTCTGCTAGAAAGGCATCCAGGTCAGGGTACACCTCACTGGCCAAGGATAAACGCAGACGGGAGATGTATCAAACTTGCCCTTCAGATTAGAGCTTGGTGCTAGCGTTCAGCATGCTGCTAGCTCCTCCCCTTCTGGTTCCCGGTCCTTAAAGAGCACTTAAAACTATTTTTTAAATATTTATATTTATTGATTTTAAAGCACCACTTTTCTGTTTAGCGGAATCTATACAGCATAAAAAAGAGAAAATCCCTTTGCTCCTAAAATCACAAAAACTTTATTGTAGATTCCTTTTAAAATATGGATAGCAATCCAAAACAGAGAGGAGAGAATAGCACAGCACACAGGCTTACGCGTTTCGGCAATCAGCCATAATCTTAGCCTAATGCATACTTTATTCTGTGGATTTAAAAAAGGTAAAATGGAATTTCATTGGATAACAGAAGACGCTATACCTCCCACTAATACCTAATTACAGGAATGCTAAACACATGTGTATAGGTAGTACAAGCTGATATTATGTTAAAGGAAAAAATAATGATAATATATATATATATATATATATATATATAAACTGCATGTGAAAAAGATATTTAAATGCAAAGAGATGTATAAATCTTTTTACTATCTATGCCATATCCAATAACTTATTCAATGTACAAAAGAGTATATACATTTGGACTCTGATGGGGATATTTCTAAAATATTATGCTAGATGGATGACTCTAGTTATTTAGCAAGATTTAGTAAATACAAGGATAGAGATAACTTAAATACAGTGACAATATCTCCTGTAAATATTTTCAACATATTTTACAAGTGTACTTATAATTCACATAAGCCTGCCACACATAAAATAAGGGTTTTTAAATTGGAAATATATAGAGAAATGTGTCCTATAAAACTGAAACCTGAATGAGACAATGTATATATACGGATGTTATAAATATTGTTACAGATAAAAGCTATTTGTATAATTCTGTTTAAAAGTATACTAATATTACATACTAATTATTTGGTATTACTCCCAATAATTGATTAGGTTGTATCTAGTATTGAGACTCCCTGGATATCTAGTGCGCAACTTAAACATACAGAAGATCTCTCTTTTTGCTAGTAGTTTATCTATGTTGCCACCTCTTTTTGATAGTTTTACATGCTCAAAAGCACACCATTTAAGTGAACTTATTTTCCCATTATGTTTCTCCACAGAGTGGCGTACAAGAGGGGTAGTTGACTTACCCCGTGTGATAGTTGAGATATGTTCTTTTATTCGAGATTTTATATCTCTTGAGATAAGTCCAATATATTAAACCCCACATATTTCACATTTTTAGCATGTATATTACCTGAGAGGACATGCAATTCATACATGTTTGAATCTGAAAAGTTTCCCCAGTTATATGTGATGTAAAGAACTTTGTTTTTTCCAAGAATTCACATGGCCTGCACTTTCTGTGCCCGCAGCCATACATGCCTCTTGTACTCATCCATGTGCTTATTCTAGGGTCCTCATTTTTGAGAGCCGTAGAGGAAAGCATGGACCCTAATGTGGGACATTTTCTGGGAGTACACCTAACTCCTGCCTTGACTAAATCTATTAGTTTGTCATCTGCTGCCAAAATCAGAAAATGTTTCCGGATCATGGCAGCAATCTGTGGGAATTGTGTACTGTAACTGGTTATGAAGTTGACTCCCTTAAAGGTTTTGTTTGATTGTGATTTCTTGGTTAGTAAAGAGATTCTTTGTCTATTGTCCACTTGTTTCCTAACCTTGGCTATAGTCCTACGGGAGTATCCTCTTTTTCTGAGTCTATCTTCCAATTCTTTAGCTTCATGGCAATAATCTCCATGCTGCAAGCAATTCCTCCTCAGTCGGATGAATTCACCCTTGGCCACAGCGGCTGCAGTGTGGTCTGGAGGACAACTCTTGCCATGAAGCAACAAATTGCCACTAATTGGCTTTCTGTAAACTTTTGTTTTTATACTACCATCTGTGGATCCTACCAATGTAAGATCTAAGTAATTGATCTCTCTAGTGTGGTATTCAAAAGTGAATTTAAGACCAATAGTATTGGAGGTCAGATAATCCACAAAGTCCTCGATTCCAGATAGGGGACCATCCCATATGAACAGGAGGTCATCTATATACCTCCCGTATGTATAAATATTACTGATATAGGGGTTTCTATCTCCAAAGATGTGGACAAATTCCCACCAACCTAAAAATAGGTTGGCGTACAACGGGGCAAACTTTGCCCCCATCGCTGTTCCACATCTCTGGAGATAGAACACCCCCTGGAATTCAAAGAAGTTGTGGGTTAGCAGAAATGTATTGATTCCAAGAATTATTCTTGGAATTCCACTAAATAGTCTGTATAATTTTTCAAAAATAAAGCAATGGCCTTGAGACCCTCCTCATGAGGGATGGAAGAATAAAGGGAGACAGCATCAACTGTGACCCAAACATTTAAGTCCTTCCACTCCAGTTTTTCCATTAGATTAAGGACATGTTTTGTGTCCTTTATATATGAAGGTAGTGCTGTAACTAGGGGTTGGAGTATTGTGTCCAACCACTGGGACAAGTGTTCAAGTAATGAGTCAATTCCGCTCACTATTGGGCGACCCTCTATGTGAGTTAGATTTTTGTGAACCTTGGTTAGATGGTGGAACAAGGGCATTCGTGGGTTCTCTGCATTGAGATACTCTGCTGTTTTGGCATCTAAAAACCCCTGCTCCAAACTATCATCCAAGATATGACACAAGTCTTGTCTGTAAATATTAGTGGGATCCCTAGGTAGAGGGACATAATTGTCACTATTTGAAATTTGTCTTAAAGCTTCCTCTATATATGTAGATTTATTCAAAACAACTATCGTGCCTCCCTTATCTGCATCCTTAATTACAATGCTAGGGTCTTCTTGCAGTTGTTTTAAGGCTATCTTTTCCTTCCTATTAAGGTTTTGTACTGCATTAGTTTCTGCAGATTTTAACTGAATAAGATCACTTTCAATTCTATTAAAAAATGTTTCTATTATGCCCCCTCTGTTGTGTATGGGATAAAAGCTAGATGATGGTTTAAAAGGAGTACCGTGCCCTCTTTTTCAGGATTATCAAATTGTAGTTCCTGTAGAGAAATGGAATCACACACCTCTTGGGAAGTTAAAACAGTATAGTCGAAATCTGTACTGTTTATCTTATCTTTAGATGGTTGTTCAAAGTCTTACTGACCATAGAAATGTTTTCTTAATGTAATATTTCTTATCAGACGATTGACATCCACTATGGTCTCGAAGACATAGAATTCGGTGGTGGGGGCAAATGAAAGACCATAATTTAGAACTTTATATTGTTCTTCAGTTAATTATTTTTTTGATAAATGTATTATATTCCCTATTTGTACTTGCTTTGTCCCCTCGACCCTCTCAACTGGTACCTCTCCTGTGGTTTTTGCTGTTCTATGGGGACTGACATCAATCCTGTGTCCAGTGGAAAAACCTGGTCTAAATCTGTTATGGCTTCCCCCTGTGAGGTAGCCCCAGTGATATATTTAGTGCCCCCTTGTTTAGAGTGTTGATTTTTTTTTTTTTGGTCTCACTACTTGTGGTTGTTCCACTGTGGTGTTTACTACCATGTTTTTAAGAATGCCAGTGTGTCTAACTCCCAAATCTTCATTCCCTGAGGATTTCTCATCTGAGGAATAATCTCCCTCACTTCCTGAAAATTAAACTGACTTGCTGGTTGTTTTACCTCCCTTGCCTTTCTTAATGTTCTTGTTTTTATTCTTATCATTAGTTTTATGTCTGTTAAAAGTATGTTTCTTTCGGTTCCATATATACACTTTTATTTTCGTAGTCTGATTTATCTCTTCAATATTTTTTATGTTTGTTTTCCATGACCAATTTCTTATTTTTAGCCAAATTATCTTTTAATACTACATCAAATCTAGCAAAGTCAGGATAATCCTTCCTTTTATTCATTTCTAACCGTGTATCTTCTATATCCTTTCTTATTTCTATGATCTGTTTGTTTTTATAATCTATCAACATTAACATAAGTCTTCAGGAACACTCAGAAAGAACCTCATTCCAAGCCTCTATGAATTCTGTGTCACCAGTATCCACTTGGAAAGTGGGAAATTTAAAGACCCTTAGTCCCCTAGGTATCATGCTTGTTTTTATATAACGATCAAAGGTCCATAAGTCCCATTGAACTTTAGTCTCTTTAATGAGTAGTCGTTCCATAGTGTCAAAAAGGTTACTCAGTGACAGAATTCCTTTGTCTTGCGAAAAAAAATCACAGTCCATGGTGTTAGCATTCCTTGCCTTAACTGGCATAAGTGAAAAAAATTGTGGTTGGTCACTATCCATTGTTAAGCTTTGCTCGCAATGACTAAATGTATTAAACAAAAACACTGGTGTATGACCGTAAAACACCTGCATACGTAGTACAGAGTTCTATGAAAGGTGTGGTTAATACAAAGTCTCAAAAAATTAATAGTTTAAATGTCTAAACAGTCTTGTAGTAAAGTTGTACAATCTTTGTATACACACTCTATTTCTACCCCACAGACAAGGAGCGGAATCTATATCTAACAACAAGAACAAGACTAGAGCTTTATATCTTCTACTGGATTTTAACTTCACTGAAACTATTGCAATATTGTATCTGCAAAGAAGATGTTCAAATGAGATTTCACCTTTGTTTTTAGTATGCCTTTATGCTCACTAAGTTCAAACACTTTCATGATAGTACGTTTTGCAGAGCTTGCACCTACTTTATTTATCTCCTAAATGGGATTGCACCTTTGTAAACAAGAGTTCAATAATGTAGGCGCGAGCACTGTAAAACATACTGGGCTAGATTAAAAGTGGGCGAGCAATCAATATCATCTTTATTCGGGTTTTTGCACACAAACGCAATGGAACTAGCAATTGTATTACACATTTGTTGCATTAGCATGACTGAAAACATTGCATAGAGGGTAGTCTGTTAAAATAAAGTTGCACTAAACACAACACATACATTTAAAATTACAGTTACACTCATATAAACACTATCTGATAGCAAGTAATCATATAAATATAAAAAAAAGTTATAAGGGATCAAAGGTATATGGTGTATGACAAGGTATGTGACTGCAAAGGGCTATCATGTATACATGTCTAAATATGTGTATATATGTATATGTGTGTACATATCTTTTTATGTGTTTATGTGTTTTACTGTACATTTACTGTACATATTTCACATCCCACTTCACTTACAGAAAGATGTTATTTTTTTATTGTAAATTCACATTTCTATATGTATCTGTATATACCTATACCTGTATCTCTATTCCTATCTGTTATCTATTTTACATTAACATTATCAGATATATATGGAAATATATATTTAATAATAAAAATAAAAAAAAGATATTTGTGAAGAACATAGGAATGTAAAATATGCTTAATGCGATTCATGTTTTGCAGTTTAGGTCTAAAACGTGTCGGTTTAGCACATGAAGAATTGCTAATCTCAAAGTGTGTTTTTGAAATATTTTATATAAAATCTTAATAATAATTATTAAAAATCATTAAACATACTGTAAAAAAATCTAATAAATACATAGAATATATATATATATATATTTATATATATTTATTTTTTACAGTTTTTTGAGATTAGCAGTTCTTCATGTGCGCGAACCTGATGCCACATTAGACCTAAAGCGCAAAACATGAATCACGTTACGCTATTTAACATTTCTTTGTTCTTCACATAGAAAAAAATTACCTTTTATTATTAAATATATATTTCTATATATATATATATATATCTGATAATCTTAATGTAAATTAGATATCTATACCTACATATCTATTGAAATAGTTATACGGGTATAGGTATATACAGATATATATGTAGAAATATGTATTTACAATAAAAATAACATTGTTCTATAAGTGAAGAACATTGTTTTATAAGTGTAGAACATTGGATTGTGAATTATGAATAACTCCTGTTGGATAGCATGTGAGTGATAGGTGTTACATTTTTTTCTTCTGCGCTCTCCATTGATGTCTAAAGGGAGAATACTTTAACGTGGTCGTGATATCGCAAAGTCCGGAAGTTAGCATGCATTGGGTTGCACTCACGCGCAATTTATTACTTTGAATTACTAATACGAACCCAACCCTACACTCACAAAAAGATTACCTCTACGAAACGTTTGTGCTCGAGCAGAAGCACTAAATACCATGTGCAAGATAATAAAATGATTCCAAATAGTTTTGGAATACTTGCAAAGATGTCCAAAAGGCCATTTTGGGGCATCATCAAATGTCTTGAGGTTTTGAATTTGAAAAGGCAAAACTGGTCTCAAAAAGGTTTTAAAATGTCTCTCAAAACTGTATTATGATTGCCAAGAACTTTTTGGCCCCATTATTAAAAATAGGACTTTTCTCTGTAAGCCAAAGGCTAGGCTTGTGAAGATTGTTTTTTTTTTTTTTTTTTTTTTAATTGAGGTTTAGTTAAAAGGCATACATAGATCATAGTAACAAATTCTTATGTCACATTAGAAAAGGCTTCAGTGTTACATAAGTAATAAAGTAGACATGAAATAGACGTATAGTCAACAAATTACATAGCTTGCAAATATTATACAGATAAGATGCTAATCTTTTATGATCCTTCTATATGACGTAATAGTTTACTCTTGGGCCAACAAAAGTAACAGGTAGTAATGAAGCGAAGGAAGGAAATTATAACTGGGGAGACCCCTTTTGGATCTCATTGATAAACCTCAGATTTTTTTTTTTAATTTAACAACAGTTTGGTTCCTGAGGATTTATGCAACATAAGACAGGAGGGGTATGAACTGGGAGTAATAATGAATCCTCAGGACTACTCATAGATTATGTAAATTATTAAAGTAGATAAGGGAAATGCTGTGAACTAAGTAAGTTGAATGGTCGCTTTGTTAAAGTATGGCATAGACAAGATAAGCCATATAGATAGCCCTCCAGCAATAGGAGGTACCTTACAGGGGGGAGGGGGGGGGTGGTAAGTGAAAACAGAATTTATGCTTACCTGATAAATTACTTTCTCCAACGGTGTGTCCGGTCCACGGCGTCATCCTTACTTGTGGGATATTCTCTTCCCCAACAGGAAATGGCAAAAAGTCCCAGCAAAGCTGGTCACATGATCCCTCCTAGGCTCCGCCCACCCCAGTCATTCGACCGACGGACAGGAGGAAATATATATAGGAGAAACCATATGATACCGTGGTGACTGTAGTTAGAGAAAATAAATCATCAGACCTGATTAAAAAACCAGGGCGGGCCGTGGACCGGACACACCGTTGGAGAAAGTAATTTATCAGGTAAGCATAAATTCTGTTTTCTCCAACATTGGTGTGTCCGGTCCACGGCGTCATCCTTACTTGTGGGAACCAATACCAAAGCTTTAGGACACGGATGAAGGGAGGGAGCAAATCAGGTCACCTAAATGAAAGGCACCACGGCTTGCAAAACCTTTCTCCCAAAAATAGCCTCCGAAGAAGCAAAAGTATCAAATTTGTAAAATTTGGCAAAAGTGTGCAGTGAAGACCAAGTCGCTGCCTTACATATCTGGTCAACAGAAGCCTCGTTCTTAAAGGCCCATGTGGAAGCCACAGCCCTAGTGGAGTGAGCTGTGATTCTTTCAGGAGGCTGCCGTCCGGCAGTCTCATAAGCCAATCGGATAATGCTTTTAAGCCAAAAGGAAAGAGAGGTAGAAGTCGCTTTTTGACCTCTCCTTTTACCAGAATAAACAACAAACAAGGAAGATGTTTGTCTGAAATCTTTAGTAGCCTCTAAATAGAATTTTAGAGCACGGACTACGTCCAAATTGTGTAACAAACGTTCCTTCTTTGAAACTGGATTCGGACACAAAGAAGGTACAACTCTCTCCTGGTTAATATTTTTGTTGGAAACAACTTTCGGAAGAAAACCAGGCTTAGTACGCAAAACCACCTTATCTGCATGGAACACCAGATAGGGCGGAGAACACTGCAGAGCAGATAACTCTGAAACTCTTCTAGCAGAAGAAATTGCAACCAAAAACAAAACTTTCCAAGATAATAACTTAATATCTACGGAATGTAAGGGTTCAAACGGAACCCCTTGAAGAACTGAAAGAACTAGATTTAGACTCCAGGGAGGAGTCAAAGGTCTGTAAACAGGCTTGATCCTAACCAGAGCCTGAACAAATGCTTGAACATCTGGCACAGCTGCCAGTCTTCTGTGAAGTAAAACAGATAAAGCAGAGATCTGTCCCTTCAGAGAACTTGCAGATAATCCTTTCTCCAAACCTTCTTGTAGAAAGGATAGAATCTTAGGAATTTTTATCTTGTTCCATGGGAATCCTTTAGATTCACACCAACAGATATATTTTTTCCATATTTTATGGTAAATTTTTCTAGTTACAGGCTTTCTAGCCTGAATCAGAGTATCTATTACAGAATCTGAAAACCCACGCTTTGATAAAATCAAGCGTTCAATCTCCAAGCCGTCAATTGGAGGGAAACCAGATTCGGATGTTCGAATGGACCCTGAACAAGAAGGTCCTGTCTCAAAGGTAGCTTCCATGGTGGAGCCGATGACATATTCACCAGGTCTGCATACCAAGTCCTGCGTGGCCACGCAGGAGCTATCAAGATCACCGAGGCCCTCTCCTGATTGATCCTGGCTACCAGCCTGGGGATGAGAGGAAACGGTGGGAATACATAAGCTAGGTTGAAGGTCCAAGGTGCTACTAGTGCATCTACTAGGGTCGCCTTGGGATCCCTGGATCTGGACCCGTAGCAAGGAACCTTGAAGTTCTGACGAGACGCCATCAGATCCATGTCTGGAATGCCCCATAATTGAGTTATTTGGGCAAAGATTTCCGGATGGAGTTCCCACTCCCCTGGATGGAATGTCTGACGACTCAGAAAATCCGCTTCCCAATTTTCCACTCCTGGGATGTGGATCGCAGACAAGTGGCAGGAGTCATCCTCCGCCCATTGAATTATCTTGGTCACTTCTTTCATCGCCAGGGAAGTCCTTGTTCCCCCCTGATGATTGATATATGCAACGGTCGTCATGTTGTCTGACTGAAACCTTATGAATTTGGCCTTTGCTAGTTGAGGCCAAGCTCTGAGAGCATTGAATATCGCTCTCAGTTCCAGAATGTTTATCGGGAGAAGAGACTCTTCCCGAGACCATAGACCCTGAGCTTTCAGGGATTCCCAGACCGCGCCCCAGCCCACTAGGCTGGCGTCAGTCGTGACAATGACCCACTCTGGTCTGCGGAAGCTCATTCCCTGTGACAGATTGTCCAGGGTCAGCCAACAACGGAGTGAATCTCTGGTCTTTTGATCTACTTGAATCGTCGGAGACAAGTCTGTATAATCCCCATTCCACTGTCTGAGCATGCACAGTTGTAATGGTCTTAGATGAATTCGTGCAAAAGGAACTATGTCCATTGTTGCAACCATCAATCCTATTACGTCCATGCACTGCGCTATGGAAGGACGGGGAACAGAATGAAGTACTTGTCAAGAGCTTAGAAGTTTTGATTTTCTGACCTCTGTCAGAAAAATCCTCATTTCTAAGGAATCTATTATTGTTCCCAAGAAGGGAACTCTTGTTGACGGGGACAGAGAACTTTTTTCTTTGTTCACCTTCCATCCGTGAGATCTGAGAAAGGCTAGGACGATGTCCGTATGAGCCTTTGCTTTTGACAGGGACGACGCTTGAATCAGGATGTCGTCCAAGTAAGGTACTACTGCAATGCCCCTTGGTCTTAGAACCGCTAGAAGGGACCCTAGTACCTTTGTGAAAATCCTTGGAGCAGTGGCTAATCCAAATGGAAGTGCCACAAACTGGTAATGCTTGTCCAGAAAAGCGAACCTTAGGAACTGATGATGTTCCTTGTGGATAGGAATATGTAGGTACGCATCCTTTAAATCCACGGTAGTCATAAATTGATTTTCCTGGATAGTAGGTAGGATCGTTCGAATAGTTTCCATTTTGAACGATGGTACCCTGAGAAATTTGTTTAGGATCTTTAGATCCAAAATTGGTCTGAATGTTCCCTCTTTTTTGGGAACTATGAACAGATTGGAATAAAATCCCATTCCTTGTTCTCTTATTGGAACTGGATGTATCACTCCCATCTTTAACAGGTCTTCTACACAATGTAAGAATGCCTGTCTCTTTATTTGGTTTGAAGATAATTGAGACCTGTGGAACCTTCCCCTTGGGGGTAGTTCCTTGAATTCCAGGAGATAACCTTGAGAAACTATTTCTAGCGCCCAAGGATCCTGAACATCTCTTGCCCAAGCCTGAGCAAAGAGAGAAAGTCTGCCCCCCACTAGATCCGGTCCCGGATCGGGGGCTATCCCTTCATGCTGTTTTGGTAGCAGTGGTAGGCTTCTTGGCCTGCTTACCCTTGTTCCAGCCTTGCATTGGTTTCCAGGCTGGTTTGGATTGTGAAGTATTACCCTCTTGGTTAGAGGATACAGAATTAGAGACTGGTCCGTTTCTGCGAAAGGGACGAAAATTAGGCTTATTATTAGCCTTAAAAGACCTATCCTGTGGGAGGGCGTGGCCCTTTCCCCCAGTGATGTCTGAAATAATCTCTTTCAAATCAGGTCCAAATAATGTTTTACCCTTGAAAGGAATGTTAAGCAATTTTGTCTTGGAAGACACATCCGCTGACCAAGACTTTAGCCAAAGCACTCTGCGCGCCACGACAGCAAACCCTGAATTTTTCGCCGCTAATCTAGCTAATTGCAAAGCGGCATCTAAAACAAAAGAGTTAGCCAATTTAAGTGCTTGAACTCTGTCCATAACCTCCTCATACGAAGATTATTTACTGAGCGATTTTTCTAGTTCCTCGAACCAGAAACACGCTGCCGTAGTGACAGGAACAATGCATGAAATTGGTTGTAGAAGGTAACCTTGCTGTACAAAAATCTTTTTAAGCAAACCCTCTAATTTCTTATCCATAGGATCTTTGAAAGCACAACTATCTTCGATAGGAATAGTAGTGCGTTTGTTTAGAGTAGAAACCGCCCCCTCGACCTTGGGGACTGTCTGCCATAAGTCCTTTCTGGGGTCGACTATAGGAAATAATTTCTTAAATATAGGGGGGGGGAACAAAAGGTATGCCGGGCCTTTCCCACTCTTTATTTACTATGTCCGCCACCCGCTTGGGTATAGGAAAAGCGTCGGGGGGCACTGGAACCTCTAGGAACTTGTCCATCTTACATAATTTCTCTGGAATGACCAAATTGTCACAATCATCCAGAGTAGATAACACCTCCTTAAGCAGTGCGCGGAGATGTTCTAATTTAAATTTAAATGTCACAACATCAGGTTCAGCTTGATGAGAAATTTTTCCTGAATCTGAAATTTCTCCATCAGACAAAACCTCCCTCATGGCCCCTTGAGATTGGTGTGAGGGTATGTCAGAACAGTTATCATCAGCGTTCTCTTGCTCTTCAGTGTTTAAAACAGAGCAATCGCGCTTTCTCTGATAAGTAGGCATTTTGGATAAAAGATTTGCTATGGAGTTATCCATTACAGCCGTTAATTGTTGCATGGTAATAAATATTGGCGCACTAGATGTACTAGGGGCCTCCTGTGTGGGCATAACTGGTGTAGACACAGTAGGGGATGATGTAGTATCATGTTTACTCCCCTCATTTGAGGAATCATCTTGGGCAATATCATTATCTGTTGCATTACTGTCCTTACTTTGTTTGGACACTATGGCACAATTATCACATAAATTTAAATGGGGAGACACATTGGCTTTCATACATATAGAACATAGCTTATCTGATGGTACAGACATGTTAAACAGGCTTAAACTTGTCAACAAAGCACAAAAAACGTTTTAAAATAAAACCGTTACTGTCACTTTAAATTTCAAACTGAAAACACTTTATTACTGAATATGTGAAAAAGTATGAAGGAATTGTTCAAAATTCACCAAAATTTCACCACAGTGTCTTAAAGCATTAAAAGTATTGCACACCAAATTTCAGAGCTTAACCCTTAAATTAACGGAACCGGAGCCGTTTTTACATTTAACCCCTATACAGTCCCAGAATGAGGCTCTGTCTATAACTAGAAAGACCCCCATCTGAAAAAGGTGTCCAACACAGTGCCTGCCGTTTTTCTAAACGTTCCCCAAGATTATAATACCAATAATTAGTTAGAATCTGCATAATATGCCTAGTAAAGCAATTGTTTTAGCCCAGAAAAATGTCTACCAGTTTTTAAGCCCTTTTTGAAGCCCTTTATTCTTTTATGTTTAACTAAGAAAATGGCTTACCGGTCCCCATGAGGGGAAATGACAGCCTTCCAGCATTACATGGTCTTGTTAGTAATATGGCTAGTCATACCTTAAGCAGAAAAGACTGCTAACTGTTTCCCCCAACTGAAGTTACTTCATCTCAACAGTCCTGTGTGGAAACAGCAATCGATTTTAGTTACTGTCTGCTAAAATCATCTTCCTCTTACAAACAGAAATCTTCATCCTTTTCTGTTTCAGAGTAAATAGTACATACCAGCACTATTTTAAAATAACAAACACTTGATAGAAGAATAAAACTACATTTAAACACCAAAAAACTCTTAACCATCTCCGTGGAGATGTTGCCTGTGCAACGGCAAAGAGAATGACTGGGGTGGGCGGAGCCTAGGAGGGATCATGTGACCAGCTTTGCTGGGACTCTTTGCCATTTCCTGTTGGGGAAGAGAATATCCCACAAGTAAGGATGACGCCGTGGACCGGACACACCAATGTTGGAGAAATAAGGTTTATGCAACTTATGTGGTATACCATGAGTAGGGATATGTGAGTAACAGAGCAGGTCCAGCCTACACTAGAAACCTATCCACTACTGTTATGTAACAGAGCTGTAAATCACATTGTAGCCCTATCAGGCTCAAAAGATTAAGCTATAGCACAAATTCTAACTTCTATTTAAATGGCTTTAGAGGTTCTGTTGCAGAAAGGGGAGAAAACACATAGACATAAATAACCCAGTATAGTTAATGGCATGCGAGGATTGAACATAACTCCTTGTATGAGATGTAGTTAATCGTGATACGTATGGCTCACCACCTCGGCCGCCGGCGGCGTCACCATACAAGACCAGTAAGCAGGGGCTATATACAAATAGTTCCAACAACCCAAGAACCACAGAGTACATATATATCCTACCCTTGGTCTGGAACGTTAGAAATTCAGAGAACAGTAATGTTGAGGTTAAGCAATTGTAAAGTGAGTGGATTAGATTGTAAGCAAGTGTACAGCCAATACGTTGCAAAGGTCCATTTAAAATAGAGAACAAGGTAGTGGTAGTGGGCTCTTAGGGGTGCTGTGAAGGGATGCGGCATAAATTATATTATGAATGTGCTAAAAGTAATGTTAAAGGTATGGGGCATAGAATGGACAATTGGATTAAAAAGAAGGCTGTAAAAACAGGGGGTTATGCTAGGCAATATAAATTGACTACAAATTAAATAAAAATATGAGAAGCTAACAGCTTGGCTGAAGTTAGACAGAGATGTGATAGGAGCACTTAGTGTCATTCATGCGTATAACTGGTTACATGCTAAATAGAACACTAACAAATGGGCAAAGCAAGTATCCTGGCATAGAGACAGCCCGAAGATATATTATATTACCATATCTGCTTCCAGACTGCTAAGTTTAATATAGATGTAGCTATATTGTTTTAAAGAGAGGAAAACAAACCATATAGGGAGCACAAATTGGTAAATACAGTTACTTCAGTGGCATATTGAGGACAAAAAGATTTGGTGGCAAACCTTATCATAAACTCCTTTACATTTCTATAACTGGGGCATTCTAATCAGAGTGATGGACACTCTCCGTGAAGATTGTTTTATGCTCTTTCAGTTTTTAGGCTAGGGAAATTCCATAATACTTAGTAAAGTAAAGAGTGTTTAGTGTCCCTTTAAAAATTAGCTGAAAATTAATTAACTGAAATTTGACTGTTTCTACCTGGTACCTAATCAGAGTACACATTGCTCTTTAAAAAGGTAATTGGTGCTACAAATGAGATGACTGTGACATAGAATATTAAAATCTATATAGCCACAATTCCATCTCCAACCTTAATTAACAGAATTATCACCTTCATTAATTAATTCATTCATTCACCCTCCACCACCAGAATATCCCACAAAATTAGCTTTTTGGGCCTGATGATCTAAAACTCTCAGACGAGATGATCTAAGAAGTCTCATTACATTGAGTGCAGAATTATTAGGCAAATGAGTATTTTGACCACATCATCCTCTTTATGCATGACGTCTTACTCCAAACTGTATAGGCTCGAAAGCCTACTACCAATTAAGCATATTAGGTGATGTGCATCTCTGTAATGAGAAGGGGTGTAGTCTAAAGACATAAACACCCCATATCAGGTGTGCATAATTATTAGGCAACTTCCTTTCCTTTGGCAAAATGGGTCAAAAGAAGGACTTGACAGGCTCAGAAAAGTAAAAAATAGTGAGATATCTTGCAGAGGGATGCAGCACTCTTAAAATTGCAAAGCTTCTGAAGCGTGATCATAGAACAATCAAGCGTTTCATTCAAAATAGTCAACAGGGTTGCAAGAAGCATGTGGAAAAACCAGGGCGCAAAATAACTGCCCATGAACTGAGAAAAGTCAAGCGTGCAGCTGCCAAGATGCCACTTGCCACCAGTTTGGCTATATTTCAGAGCTGCAACATCACTGGAGTGCCCAAAAGCACAAGGTGTGCAATACTCAGAGACATGGCCAAGGTAAGAAAGGCTGAAAGACGACCACCACTGAACAAGACACACAAGCTGAAACGTCAAGACTGGGCCAAGAAATATCTCAAGACTGATTTTTCTAAGGTTTTATGGACTGATGAAATGAGAGTGAGTCTTGATGGGCCAGATGGATGGGCCCGTGGCTGGATTGGTAAAGGGCAGAGAGCTCCAGTCCGACTCAGACGCCAGCAAGGTGGAGGTGGAGTACTGGTTTGGGCTGGTATCATCAAAGATGAGCTTGTGGGGCCTTTTCTGGTTGATGATGGAGTCAAGCTCAACTCCCAGTCCTACTGCCAGTTTCTGGAAGACACCTTCTTCAAGCAGTGGTACAGGAAGAAGTCTGCATCCTTCAAGAAAAACATGATTTTCATGCAGGACAATGCTCTATCACACGCGTCCAAGTACTCCACAGCGTGGCTGGCAAGAAAGGGTATAAAAGAAGAAAATCTAATGACATGGCCTCCTTGTTCACCTGATCTGAACCCCATTGAGAACCTGTGGTCCATCATCAAATGTGAGATTTACAAGGAGGGAAAACAGTACACCTCTCTGAACAGTGTCTGGGAGGCTGTGGTTGCTGCTGCACGCAATGTTGATGGTGAACAGATCAAAACACTGACATAATCCATGGATGGCAGGCTTTTGAGTGTCCTTGCAAAGAAAGGTGGCTATATTGGTCACTGATTTGTTTTTGTTTTGTTTTTGAATGTCAGAAATGTATATTTGTGAATGTTGAGATGTTATATTGGTTTCACTGGTAAAAATAAATAATTGAAATGGGTATATATTTGTTTTTTGTTAAGTTGCCTAATAATTATGCACAGTAATAGTCACCTGCACACACAGATATCCCCCTAAAATAGCTATAACTAAAAACAAACTAAAAACTACTTCCAAAACTATTCAGATTTGATATTAATTAATTTTTTGGGTTCATTGAGAACATGGTTGTTGTTCAATAATAAAATTAATCCTCAAAAATACAACTTGCCTAATAATTCTGCACTCCCTGTAGTACAATAAGATCCCTGTCAGGGTTTTTTCCCTGCTTTGTTTGCCCTGTGCTGCTGGTAGTCATTTTACTCACCTCTCTTGCTGACTTTGGTGCATAGTGTGTGATGCTGCTCATTTCCTGCATGCCCTTTTATGGCCTGACTGGTCTACATCATCCATGTGAGACAGGTTGTAGTCTCAGAATTGTGATGTCATCACTTATTATTTAAAGGGCCTCTGTTCAGTATGCTCTGCCCTTGCATTGTCTCAGACCTGTTTGTGAGAATTCCTGTGTATTACCTGGCTGTCTGACGTCCCTCCTGGTTCCTGATCCCTGGCTTGTTCCTTACTCTGCTGTTTTCCTTGTTCCTGATTCCGGCTCGTCTGACTACTTGCTTTGGCTCCTGACTCGGCTCGTCTGACTACCAGCTCTGGTTTTGACTCCTGGCTTGTTATTTGACTTGTGGATTTTTTTTATTATTTTTTGCTATTAATAAAGGTGTGATTATTTTTGCACTTCTTGTCTCAGTCTGATTCCTGGCACCCTGACATTACGCAAGGGCCATAAATCCTGATGGTGCTAATAATCCACCTTTACCTGCCATAATTTCCAGGATGGATGAACTGGATCACCGCTTGGATCAATTTGCACTAGCCCTGCAAACCCTGCGACTTGCACTGCACATTTGGACCAAAGTGTTCCACAAGTTTTGGCTGCTCTTGTTTCCCGCTGCTGCACCTAGTCCTACCAGGAGCATATCCGGTTTTGCACCTCTACCTCAGCGATATGGAGGTGATCCTATTCAGTGCAGAGGGTTTTTTAACCAGGTGGGCATTTACTTTGAGATGTTAACTCAGGCATTTCCCTCTGACAGAGCTAAGGTGGGATTTCTCATCTCGTTACTCTCTGACACAGCTCTTGCCTGGGCTAATCCCTTGTGGGTGACTAATAAACCTGTGATTTCAAATTACCCTGAATTTGTGGCCTCCTTTAGAAGGGTATTTGATGTTCCGGCTCGCTCCTCCTCTGCTGCTTAATTAATCATGTACATTTAGCAAGGTACGAGATCTGTTGCTCAGTATGCCATTGAGTTCCGTATGCTTTCCACAGAGGTAGGTTGGAACAATAAAGCCCTTGTTGCCGCCTTCTTTCATGGGCTCTCTGATGCGATTAAAGACAAAGTTGCTGCCAGAGATTTACCAGAGGATCTCGAGGCTTTGGTGTCTTTTTTGATCCTAATTGACATCAGACTCAGAGAGAATCCCTCTTTCAAGGAGCGCTTGCGGAAGCCTCCTGTTCCGTTGTCTCCTACGTGTTTGTTCCCACCCATGCCTTCCTCTCCTACCAATCCTCCTGGTCCCGACTCACCAGGTACTGCTGAGCCAATGCAGTTGGGATTCACGTGTCTCTCTGCGGCGGAGAGGGCCTATACGAGGAGGGAGGGGCTCTGCCTCTATTGTGGGTTACAAGGCCACCTTTTGAAGTATTGTTTTACATGGCCGGAAAAATGCTCACACCGAAGGTCTTGTCGGGGGCAGACCTTGGGTGATTTATCCTTGTCCCCGGAACTGCTAAAGGAGAAACCTTTGGTCACGGTTGTCCTTTCCTGGGTGGACTTCTCCATAGTCACCCAGGCTCTTGTTGAATCCAGTACTGTGGGCTATTTCATCGACAGTGCTTTTGCATTAAGGCACTCCATTCCTGTTTTGCCTCGGTCCGTTCCGCTTGCTATTGAGGCCATTGATGGCAGGCCCCTTCAGCCCGCACTCGTTACTCATGAGACCGCTCCGTTATCCATGGCTGTTGGGGCTCTCCATTTTGAAACCCTCCAGTTCCAGGTGATAAATTCTCAGCATTTTCCAGTTGTTCCGGGTTATCCCTTGCTCCAAAAGCACAATCCCAGTCTCGACTGGCACAGGTCCAAAATTTTGTTTGTGGTCTCTGCAATGTATTTCCACTTGTCTTCGGAAACCAGTTAAAGTCTTGTGCACTTTTTCGGTATCTCAATTGCCAGAGGAGTACCGAGAGTTTCTAGATGTTTTTGACAAGGTGAATGCCAGTACGTTGCCTCCTTACTGGTCTTACGATTGTGCCATAGACATGCAACCCGGAGCCATTCCTCCTCAGGGCCGGGTTTACCCTCTGTCTGTTGCAGAGAATTGTGCTATGGAGGAGTATGTTGATGATGCTCTGTCGCCGGTGATAATCTACAAATCCTGCTCTCCTGCAGGGGCTGGCTTCTTCTTTGTGAAGAAAAAGGGTGGTGAGTTAAGACCATGCATCGATTATAGGGGTCTTAATCGTCTTACCATGAAGAATGATTACCCTATTCCGCTCATTACGGAACTCTTTGACTGCCTAAAGGGAGCTAAGGTCTATTTTAAGCTTGATTTTAGAGGAGCGTACAATCTCGTTAGGATCAAGGAGGGCCACGAATGGAAAACAGCATTTAACACAAGGAGCGGGCATTATGAGTATCTTGTAATGCCCTTTGGCCTATGTAATGCTTCTGCTATTTCCCAGGAATTTATAAATGATGTCCTATGAAATATATTGCAACAGTGTGTTGTGGTGTATTTAGACGACATCCTCATACACTCACCCAAGCTTGAGGCTCATCGTTCTGATGTTACATGGGCTCTTCAGAGACTACATGAGAACGACCTATTTTGTAAACTTAAGAAATGTGAGTTCCATCAGACTCAAGTAACCTTCCTAGGTTATGTTATCATCGTTGCAGGGTGCTCCATGGATCCTGACAAGTTGTCTGCATTTCTGCAGTGGCCTTGCCCATTTTGTCTTCGGTCTATTCAACGTTTTTTGGAGTTTGCCAATTACTATAGAAAGTTTATTAAAAACTTTTCTTTCTTGGTCAAGCCTATCACAGACCCGTAAAGAGAATGATCCACTCCATTGGTCACCTACTGCCATTAAGGCCTTTGATAGTCTTAAGACTGCCTTTGCTGCCGCTCCAGTTCTGGCTCATCCTAACCCTGCCCTGCCTTTCGTTCTTGAAGTCGATGCATCTGAGACTGGAGTAGTTGCCCTCTTGTCTCAACGTCCTATCTTCTCGAGGGTACTAGCATACCAGTGCTCATTCTTACTGACCACAAGAATTTAACTTATCTATCTGAAGCAAAACGTTTGTCGCCTCAAAAGGCCAGATGGGCGCTAGTTTTGTCTCGGTTTAATTATGTGGTCTCCTACCTGCCTGGTAGTAAGAATGTTAGGGCTGATGTCCTCTCTCGACAATTTACATCTCTGTCTAAGGAGGAGTCTGTACCTATTCCAGTTATACCTCCTGACCATATTTTGGATACCATACGTACTAATTTGACTTCTCCCTTGGGGGAGGAGATCCTGGCTGCACAAACCAATGCACCTCCTGAGAAACCTAGTGATACGTGTTTTGTTCCTGAGAATATTCAAACTAAACTTTTGCAAACTTACCACTTTCCTAAAGCAGCAGGTCACCCAAGCAAGAACCAAATGATTTGGTCTGTCACTAGACAATTCTGGTGGCTAGGTCTTCGTTCTGATGTTGCTGCGTATGTTGCCTCCTGCTCAGTTTGTGCACAGAATAAGACTCCTCAACAACTTCCTGTGGGTCTTCTTCAACCTATTGCCAATTGTAAGCGTCCAAGGACACATCTTTCCATGGACTTCATTGTTGAGCTCCCTGTTTCCAATGGCAATACTGTTATATGGTGGTTGACCGTTTTTTTAAAATGTCACATTGCATTCCCTTGAAGAAGCTGCCTACCGCTCAGGAGCTTGCTTCAATTTTTGCCCGTGAGGTCTTCCATTTACATGGGCTACCCAAGGAGAGGGTGTCGGGCCAGTTTGTCTCCAGATTTTGGCGTTCCTTTTGTGCACAAATGGGGATCCAGCTTTCCTTCTCCTCGACATATAACCCTCAATCCAATGGGGCTGCGGAATGGTCTAATCAAGCTCTGGAACAGATCCTCCATTGCTATGTCTCAGATCACCACAATAATTGGCCTGAACTGTTACCTTGGGCAGAGTTTGCTCGTAATAGTGCTATTAATGCTTCCTCCAAGTTATCCCCATTCATGGAGAATTATTGGTTTCAACCATCCTTGTTGCCCGATTCATTCATGTCTCAGGGTATTCCGACTTTGGACGAGCATCTCCGGCAACTCCGTTCCACATGGGTGCAGATTCAGGATTGCCTTCGTCGTTTTATGCAGTGCCAAAAGTTCCAGGCTGATCGTAGGCGTCTGCCCGCGCCTTCCTTCAGGTTGGTGACAGGGTTTGGCTGTCCTTCCACAACTTGAACCTTCATGTGCCTTCCAATAAATTGGCTCCCTATTATGTTGGTTCTTTTCTAATACTCCGACGGGTCAATCCTGTGGCCTACGCTTTTGACCTTCCTCCTGCAATGCACATGTTCCAATGTTTTATATGTCTCCCTCTTGAAACCATTGGTTTCTAATTGGTTTACTGCTGTGTTGCCTCGTCCCCATCCTATCTTTGTTGACAACCATGAAGAATATGACGTAAGCAGCATTATTGACATTTGTATGTTCATGGGCCGTGTACAGTTTTTGGTTCACTGGAGGGGTTACGGTCTGGAGGAGCGTTCATGGGTTCCCTCCTCTGATGTTCATGCTCCCGCCCTCCTCCGTGCCTTCCACGCCCATTTCCCCAATAAGCCTTTTTTCCTCCCGCGGGGGAAGAGTCGTTGAGGGGAGGGTACTGTCAGGGTTTTTACTCACCTCTCTTGCTGACTCTGGTGCATAGTGTGTAATGCTGCTCATTTCCTGCATGCCCTTTTATGGCCAGACTGGTGTACATCATCCATGTGAGACAGGTTGCAGTCTCCGAATTGTGATGACATCACTTATTATTTAAAGGGCCTCTGTTCAGTATGCTTTGCCCTTGCGTTGTCTCAGACCTGTTTGCTTGAGAGTTCCTGTGTATTACCTGGCTGTCTGACGTCCCTCCTGGTTCCTGATCCCTGGCTTGTTCCTGACTCTGCTGTTCTCCTTGTTCCTG
This sequence comes from Bombina bombina, assembly GCF_027579735.1. Classification (NCBI taxonomy): domain Eukaryota; kingdom Metazoa; phylum Chordata; class Amphibia; order Anura; family Bombinatoridae; genus Bombina; species Bombina bombina. The sequence goes on along the minus strand of NC_069501.1, from coordinate 131,300,925 downwards.
ATTCCGGCTCGTCTGACTACTTCCTTTGGCTCCTGACTCGGCTCGTCTGACTACCAGCTTTGGTTTTGACTCCTGGCTTGTTATTTGACTTGTGGACTTTTTAAATTATTTTTTGCTATTAATAAAGTTGTGATTATTTTTGCACTTCTCGTCTCAGTTTGATTCCTGACACCCTGACAATCCCTCAAAGAATTCTAGAAACACAAATATTTTAACTTGAGATATGTTTGTCTTGCTGTATAGGTTTCCTGATGTGAAGGAGAAACTCCTACATTACAATATTAGGTTAAAATAAAATTCCTAATATTTTTACGTGATTTCTCTCCATAGCGGCAAGTTTTTGATCATCTGGCCCTTAATCTGCAATACCCCCAACTCCAGTTATTTTTTGTTTTCCCCCACCTTCCCCCTCTCTACACAGACATGTTTTGACAAACCTGATCACCATGTTAACCCATTCTATGCAAATTACAACCCCCCAGTGCCATCCCAAACCATCCTCATTAGGGACCCCCACACACTATTGTGATCCCAGATAAGCACAGGGAAATGAAGTAAAACGTAAATTTGCATGAAAACCATACTGATTATATCTTTGGCCAAAAATCACATGAACATTTGTAATTTGTCCTTAAAGGGACATTAAACGTCTAACTACAGTAGCATGGTTACTACTCACTATGCTGCTATTGGTTTTGCTCATGTGCCTGCAGCAGTCTTCAAAAACATTCTATTATTATAACTTAATAAGTATTACTTAATGAAGCTTAGCATCTTTACACTGGGCACCACCATTGTGGTGCTTGTATTTGTTATTTAACTTTTAAACTGTGCAAAAACTACAATAATATAACTCTTCTGCTCTCTATTATGTGAACTAAACTGAAGTGAAAGGTACAGCTGTCAAAAAAATCAGTAACATCACATATCTGTGACAGTGCCATGCTTCTGTCACATGATACAACAATATGTGAGCTACAAGATGGCGGTGCTCAATGTAAAATGCAGAGATTTACCAAAGGGATTCTCTCATGAGTTAAAATAAGAGAACGTCTTTAGAGAGAGTTGCAGGTACAGGAGGGAAAACAACAGTATGGCCAGTATTAACCATGCTACTGTAGTTGTACCAAGCAGTTTAATGTCCTTTTAATTCACACTTTTTTTTTGGTATTATAATCCTTTATGTATGTGAAACAAAATATGTGAAATTGCTCCCTTTCATGCTTCAATGATACGTACACGTTGTTGCTAGGTGCTCAAATGAAGATTCAGTGCTATAAAAAGCTGTACATACTTGTTTCTTGCCACTATTCTTGCAATTGAGTTCACCAGCAAACAGATGGAGGGAGTCTGTACCATGATTAGGTGTAGATTAATGTTTATTTTTTTTTTGAATAGCAATTTCACATAATTTACCTGATGGAGGCATGAAAATTGCAAGCCTGTATAGTTCCTCACAAAAGGACATGTGTTTGGCGAACTGTACATGACAATAGACGACTATTTATGCTGTATCACATAATTTTAAATAGCAGGTATCCCCTTATCTAACAAATATGATCTGCTTCATGTTGATTAAGGCTAAAAAAGTATATAAACTTAAATACATTATGAGCTCTCACTAAAGCTTGAAAAAATTATGCATATTTATATAAAAATATATATTTAAAATACAATAACACATTATAGACTGATGCTTTTCATTATTTTAATTATATAAACAATGTTGGTGCATTGAAAATAAAGCTGTCAGTTTTTATAGCATGATAAAGCAGATATACATAACCAGATGTCAAGAAAGTGTAAACCAATTTCAGACAAAAATCATCCAGCAAATTTCAACATTAAATTCCATGTGCCACGCATTAGCTATGTTCTTTGCTGAAGTGAAGTTTAAATTGCAAAGCTATATGGTTTTCAAAGTTAGATGGCCAGAAAAAGTTAGAGTATATAGATGATGTCAGTTAATTTGATAGTCACCTTTTGGAACCAAGCAAGTGTATGATGCCATAGGCCTAATAGATTGAAGATTTTAATTTAATTGTTTGTTGCTGAAATATACACAATTCAATGAGAACATGTGCTATTAGCCAACACTGTGGTGATGTATGAAGAATTTCTGCAAGCAACATCTAACATTTAACTATCTGCAGCTGTCCTTTTGAATCCGAGAAAAGTTTAAACTGAATGTACTGCAATACAGCAGCGAATACTCAAAAATGAGGACATCTGGAAAATTAAGTCACACTGTGGTATTATAAAAGATATTGGCAGCATTCACAAAACATTTATATGCAATTACATCTACATTGTAACATTACCTTATTTAACTGTGCTCCATCACCGTTTCTAAGTGGTAATTCCGTTTCTAAAGGATTTGACAAAATGATCTAGTAATGTTGGAAAAAAATCCTATCCTTTAGAACCTCCTATTATTGCTACAAATTAAAAAAACAATATCATTTCATATATATACAATATGTTATAGTTGCTACCCAGCTACCTTAACATATTGCTGACATACCTTAACTGACCTTGCTGGAATTTTTAAGATCAAAATTGAAAATAAAATATACAGAAAGAAATATGTTATCATGACTATAATTCTTCTAAGTGCATTGAAATCTAATTATTAACACATTATCATTTTAAATCAGCCCTAGCAGCTTTAGTTCCAGATTTATGTTGTATAATTATATATGCAAATGCATGCAAATGAGCTTGGTCTGTATTTTTTCCAGACAGGCAACAACCCTAGTCAATGCTGGAATGTTAAATTAAATATTTTAAGATTATAATCTAAAAAAATGAAGGAACAAAATGAAAGCTGTAAGCCTTGTCTACTCCAGTTACAAGTTAGGTTTAGTTCCTTTAGATAAGATTGAGTAGAGTTTGGCTATAAAAACAATTGCAGCAAACATAGGGGCCTATTTATTAATGTGCAAGCGGATATGATCCAATATTGCGGATCATGTCCTCCGCACATCGATAAATGCCGACAGCATATGCTGTCGGCATTTATCATTGCACCAGCAGTTCTTGTGAACTGCTGGTGCAACACTGCCCCCTGCAGATTCGGTGTCAATCAACCTAATCGTATTGGATCAGGTTGATTCCCGGCGATCACTGTCTGCCGCCTCAGAGCAGGCGGACAGGTTATGGAGCAGCGGTCTTTAGACGACTGCTTCATAACTTGTGTTTCTGGTGAGCCTGAAGGCTCGCCAGAAACACAGGACTTCAAACTCCATACAGAGCTTGATAAATATGCTCCATAGTGTTAATGTTTTATTAATTGATGGGGCAGTTCATTTTAAAACTACAGAGAAAAGTCTTGTAATTACGTTTTTTAAGTCCCTTTAATATCCACTGTCCTATTCTAATTAATTAAGGCTTTGGGTAACACTTTCTTTTTTATTGAAAATATTTTCAATTTGTAAAGATTTCCTTAAATAAAGTAAGTAAATTTGGGACAATTAAGAATTCATTGAAACTAAATCTTATGAGTGTGTACGTCATTCTACATGCAAGGGATTGTGGAAGATGGTTGTATCTTATGCTTCATAGAGTGACCCCTAAATCCCAAACTTTTACAGTCAGAAATTCCATCTTAAACACTTATATATATCTTTTTTTCTAAACAAGTTTACAAATTTTAAAGATAAATTACATTACACATTTTTAATCAGAAGACAATCAAGGCTCTGTTGAGAATTATGTTTCTCTGCCACAAAAATACATCCATGTATCCACATTTCTGTGATGTATTGTTGTTAAATATTATTTGTTTACTATATTGACGTTAACAAGTAAAGTTTCTTCCAAACCAACAACCCGATCAGGACCTTATATGATCATATATAACATTTAACTTGTCTCCTAGACAAACTCAGCAACAGATAAGTTACATTAATTTATATATTGCTCCTGTATTATTAGACACTAATAACAACTTTTGCCTCCACTTTGCATTCCACTTACTCCTAAATATGAGATCATACAGTTTTGGTATCAAAGTCATTGGCCGACATTTAAGAAGCACAGGGAACCTATCCGCCTGGCATCACAACCCGCAATATGTTGCCCACATTTATCATTGCAGCAGCAGCTGCTAGTTCAATGCTGCCCCTTGCCAGTGCGCTTCCAATCGCGCACCAGCAGAGGCTGTCAATCACGCCAATCTGACTGTGATTTTATTCCACCAGCTAAGAGCTGGTGTGCAAGTTAGGAAGCAGCGGTCACTTATGCACCAAAGCTATATAAAACTGCATCTCACTGCTTTATACATTTACCCCATTGCCTCTACGTACCTAGGTTGTCTTTTGATGCTAAGAATATGATACTACAAGGCCAGCCAGCCCATAAATATTATTCATTTTCTTTTACAACATAAACATCTTAAGTTCATCAAAATCAATTGCCACCTCTAGTGTGTCTGTATATATTCAAGATTTTGCAAAAAATAATGTATCGAGGTACTCTAGCTCTTCCATAATATCCTAAACTCCTGCCTTTGAAAGATTATTTGTATGAGAATAACAAAATATGCACTATTTACTAAGTCAACCATTTCATCAACAGGTTTAATTAATAATTATCTGGCTTTACTTTCTTACTTATAGAACCATTAATTTAAATGACACATGACTATGCCCTAATTGTTTAGAAAACTGATAACATTAATAAACTTGTATCTAGTTGAGAAAAACCCATCTAATCTGCCCATCTAATTAACTTCTCTATTAAAAGGCAAGATGAAGTCTATCTCTCATAAAGACAAATATATCCAAGCTCATTAAGAACATCATTAATAACATCTTTTCCTCTTGAGGACAACACCTTCCTTAAGTTAGGTTGACTGTTAATTCATAAGATAAACCAAATTATCTGTATTCAGGTCTTTAAACTGTTTGAAATCCCCAGCGTTATTGCTTGGTGCTTCTGAAATCTGCACAGGCAAAAATAAAAATGCAACATTTCTAAAAAGTCCTAAGGTTTTTGTGAATCAATATCTATTTAAATGTGCATTTTTAAAACAACATCCAGATAATAATAATAATAGTAATCCTGGGAAAGTATAAATCATCAAAATGTATAGCCTATATAAACAATGACATCATAGATTAGAACAAGAAAGCAGGTGAAAGTCATACTTTGTGTGAAAACTGGGAACAATTATACTTGGTTGATCAGATCAAAACCTTTATCACTTCCTCAATTTCCTTGAATGAAGCTCCCAAGTATGAATAAAATATATATAAATAAACTGCAGACATTTCCCGAAACCATGTGTTGTCTTAGAACTCTAGAACAATCTTTTATATCTGATATATAAATGTATCTTTACCTGAGTGGAGGGAGGAAGGGGAAAAGAGGTGAAGACTTTTTTTTTCTCCACCTCCCCTACAATGACTCTCATATGAGATGTAAGTGTTATTCTACATGCGTAAAACTGTTCCATCTGTATAGTTTTTTATATATAATATTTAAATGTTATTTATTAATTACTACATACTGATTTGGTTTATCCACATGTTAGTCTATAAATGGAATAGTTTTGTTCCTGTTACTGTTCTATCTATGACCCTTTTATACCAGAAATGCTTATAGGTTCCCTAATTATTCTAAATAGATAAAAAAAAAAATATATTTTTTCACCGGGATATTTGGTCAGTTTACTGATCACATTCAGTTCTAGCTTTTTCTCCCGACCCCCCACCTCAGTTTACTAAGTAAATATAGGATATTGTGTCCACATTTGCCCCGATTCACGTGGCAATCCAAGCTGTGGTATTCTACAGAAGGTATGAAATGGTACTGGGTGGGGCACACTACAAAATAACCAAGATTGTCTAGGAGCCTGGTCTCAGCAGCACTTAGCAAACCCACTACATTACACTTCTCTCCAAAAAATGTAACACACAAGTAAATGAAAAAAGAAAGATTGTGGGAGGCGCTTAATTTCAGTCTGCTAATAACTCCTATATCGTTCTAGATGAGGCAAAAAAGAACTATGTTCCCAAAGACCATATATGCTTAAAGTACTTGTTTGAATACTAGAGTCTCCAACTAAAAAAATATGTTTATAAATAAATTTATTAAACACCTTAAAAAACTGTGGTTAAAATTATACACTCTATTACGTCGCTAAAACTATAAGACACCGGTGTCTCAACTTAAATTTGATACTATTAAAAAACAATTGATGCAACTATACACTGTATGCAGACATACACTGAATATACAAAATACTAAATTGCTAAATTAATAATTTGATACTTGTATAGAAAAGCAATAGATATAAATGTGCAATGCAATTCTGATGTACACTCAATCCTAAACTATTCATCAAAAAAAGTTATTATACTTTTTTGGGAAATTGATTCAAGAACTTTAAATCCACAAATTCGTGTTTCTTGATATATTGTTAAAAGTTCATAAAGTCATATCTCCTGGTGTATATATTTTTGTACGTTCAATGTTATAAATTAATGTTCCAAATGCAGTCTTAATGTATAAGATGATAATTTTGCAATGTTCCAAGTATAGATATGATTAGTACCTTTGTCGTCAATTTGTGTATGGTTATGGTACCTGCTAATCTCCGATCAGATGGAGGACTCCTTCCTCGATGTTTAGATGCCCCTTCTCAGCGGTTCACAGATTCCTGAGCGGTTGGTGTTTGGTTAGCAGGAACCGTTGAACTCACCAATCAGCTACTCAGGTCATGTAGTGCGCACACTTTTTTGAATCTCAGTTCGCTGGACTCCTATCCCCACACCAGCAAATTACCCACACAATCTCCTTATTCTTCAGGTGTAATGCCGGTGTTGCGGTTCTGGGAGCAGTGACGGTATATTCCAAGGCACTTGTCTCACATAAAATGAAATCAATGATCTTTCCAATATTCTGGCTATGTCATCTGTCTTTGAAGCTAAGGTATAGATCAACGCATGTCGGCTCTCACAGAGCCTTTGTCAAGATGCTTAGTTACCTCAGCTCCTCCTTCATTTAAAGGAAATGTTGTTAACCCTTTGTTGTAGGTTAAAAGATTAAAGCATAGTTTTACTACTTAATGGTAAAACAGCTTAATAAATAAATTCACACATTCTCAGTATCATTGTCATTCTTATTTTCAATTTACAATTATTGTCTACAAATTAATTAATTTTAAAAATATTTAGTAATATATATAAAACATTAATTGCATTTTTCGTTGGAAAATCTTGTAAAAAATTGGCACAAATGGTTAAAAATTATAAAAAATGAGGGAACCATAAAATTTAGAAAAAATAATAATATATAAAAAATATAAATATATATATATATATATATATATAAAATTATTTGATAGAAGTTAAAATCAATTTGATGACATATACCTTTAGAGATATATACATATACTCTGTACATATATATAAAAAATACACATCTATCTAAAAAATGATTTATTTATTTAAAAATTATTTATTTATTTAAGAATGGGGGTTGGTGGGGGGGGAATTTGATACACTAAGGATGGCATATATGCTACATTGTAATTTAGATTACATTTCAAAGTACCTATAATTTAATAAAATTTATTACAATGTTTTGAGTGGCATATGTTAGTACCTATTCAGCTTAAAATGATTTTCAGTGCAATTAATCTTTATAGAACATATTGTCTTAATCCTCTTAAAATACTAAAATAAGTGATTTAGGTCCAATTCACTGTTAAGGCCTGTAAGGGATAGTGATCCAAAGTTATGTATTAATTCAGCTTCTAGGCGTAATAATTTCTTCTCTAAATCACCCCTTCTTCCATCCTGCATTACTTTTTTAATTTCCCAATATCTCGTGCTATTGACATTCCCACTACATGCAGGTTTTATTTTTATTTTTTTTAATCTAAATTAATCCCTTGTTTTCTCTCTCACTTGTTACATGGCTACCTCCACTGACAAATTATATTTTGTATCTCTAGATGTTAAAGGTTTAAATTCACATACCTGTACATAGAGAAGTGTATGAATAAACTATCATAAATTCCTTTAAAGTAGATGTGATCCATTAACAGGAAATGCACTGGCTGGTGAATAAACCAGTACCCATAAGATTGCCCCATTATTCAACTTTAATAGACGCCTCTTTACTGAGAAGAGTCATGGTGTTGCTCTTTTGATCCATTAAAATGGGATATATGAATCTATTAACAATGAAAAAGCTGTAGATAGCTGATATGTCATATATATCTGTAAGAGTAATGAACAATTATACAAATTGGTAAATTTATATGCTGCCAATCATTTCCAAATTACATTTTTAAGACAAGTGCTGTATTAAGCAGACTCTTTAAAACAGGGCACACTCATAGTTGGAGGAAACTTCAGCCTGGTGTGGGATTGGGCTTTAAATAAGGGTCTACAAAAAGTTAAGGTTACAGATTCATACACCTGCTCCTCTGTCCTCAGATTTAGAGAGTTGAACTAACAATTTAACCTATATGATGTATGACTGTCCTGCCACCCCGCTGATATAGACTTCACCTACTTTTCCTCCTCTCATCACTCTTATTCACACCTTGTCTATTTTTTTACAGATTCTAGAACATTAGAATTCATCTTAGCTTTCCCTATCTTTACTTAGTTCTGTGGGTTTGGTACCTAATCGTTAAAATGTCCCCAATTTATCTGGGAGGAACCTGAATTTTTGGGTTTCCTTTTAAGAATCTGTGACCATGTACTTAAATGCTAACCATGTTGGCGATAATTTAGCCCAGATACATTGGGCAGCATTGAAGGCCTTTATTAGAGGCGTCTGTATTGAGAGGGAAGCTAGGAAACATAAAGAGAAGGGGAGATTGCTAGGCTTACTAGTTTGAAAAATTCCTAAAGGAGGAAATAAATAAATCTAATCCCTCACTAACTTTTGCTACTGAGATAGTGGAGATACATGCTCAGATTAAATAAATAGAATTTTAACACAGCTTTGGCGGCTTACTACTAGAGGCTTTATAACAATCATGAACATGAAAAGAGGGAACTGACTCTTGGGACTGAGATAAAGATGTTTCTATCTACCCTTAACCTTCCTAAACTATCAGTAGCTGCATAGGAATTTTTATTAGATCCATTTACCAGATAATAAATTATGAATGGTATTAAACAACTTTAATGTAATAGAGCACCAGGCTCATATGGTTTTATGGGCACCTTTTATAAGAAAATGATCAATTTTGTCACCTCTGTATTGCAATTAGTTTTTAATGAAGTCAGAGAAGATGGTGGTTTTCATAAAGAATTCCTAGAGGCAACCATATTTGCCATTCTGAAACCTGAATAAGACAAAAAACAGTGTGGCAATTATAGGACTATATCACTTATTAATGTGGATGTGAAGTTATATTGTAATATTATAGAGAACCTTTTAGTCTGTCTCCTGCCTATAATTATTCATATTAATCGGTTTGGGTTTATGGCAGGCGGACAAGGACCTGATATTATATGTAAGATCCTGAATGTTTTTGTTAAAGTGAGGAATAACATCCTAATGGTGGCCCTGTTATTAGACACAGATAAATCATTTGACAGGGTCTGATGGGATTATCTTTAGATTTAGTTCCCTGATTATTAAGATAACTAACAACACTAGGCATGGATGCCCACTATCCCCTGTAATCTTTGCATTGGCCATGGAACATTTTGCACAAATGGTTCAGAATTCTCCTAGAGCAGAGGGTATCTCCATTTTAAAGGTTACTTAATAGATAGCATTATTTGCAGATGATGTTACTCTGGTATTAACTAATGATATGTCATCCATAGTAGAAAAATTCTACTTAATTGTGATATTTGGAAAGCTATGTTAATTTAAAGTGAATTACCTGATAAACATAAGCATTGATCATTAATCTCTCAACAGAAATATTTGACTTATCAAAAAACAGACACCAGTTTGCTTGGTCTACAGACCTGATTAGACATCTGGGGTTTTTCATAGGTGCTAATTTAGGCCTAGATTTGGAGTTTTGTTGGTAACGACCCGAAAAACTAACACCGGCTTTTTTCTGGCCGCACTATAAAAATAACTCTGGTATTGAGAGTCCACATAAAGGCTGCGTTAGGCTCCAAAAAAGGGGCGTAGAGCATTTTTAACGCAGCTTCAACTCTCGATACCAGAGTTGCTTACGGACGCGGCCAGCCTCAAAAACGTGCTCGTGCACGATTCCCCCATAGGAAACAATGGGGCTGTTTGAGCTGAAAAAAAACAAACACCTGCAAAAAAGCCGCGTTCAGCTCCTAACGCAGCCCCATTGTTTGCTATGCGGTAACCCTTCCTACGTCTGCACTTAACACTCTAACATGTACCCGAGTCTAAACACCCCTAACCTTACACTTATTAACCCCTAATCTGCCGCCCCCGCTATCGCTGACCCCTGCATATTATTATTAACCCCTAATCTGCCACTCCGTAAACCGCCGCTACTTACATTATCCTTATGTACCCCTAATCTGCTGCCCTAACATCGCCGACCCCTATATTATATTTATTAACCCCTAATCTGCCCCCCATAACGTCGCCTCCACCTGCCTACACTTATTAACCCCTAATCTGCCGACCGGACCTGAGCGCTACTATAATAAAGTTATTAACCCCTAATCCGCCTCACTAACCCTATCATAAATAGGTTTAATTGTAACTTAGGTTAGGATTTATTTTACAGGTAATTTTGTAATTATTTTAACTAGGTAACTATTAAATAGTTATTAACTATTTAATAGCTATTGTACCTGGTTAAAATAAATACAAAGTTGCCTGTAAAATAAATATTAATCCTAAAATAGCTACAATATAATTATTATTTATATTGTAGCTATATTAGGGTTTATTTTACAGGTAAGTATTTAGATTTAAATAGGAATAATTTATTTAATAAGAGTTAATTTATTTTGTTAGATTAAAATTATATTTAATTTAGGGGGGTGTTAGGGTTAGGGTTAGAATTAGCTTTAGGGGTTAAAAAATTTATTAGAGTAGCGGTGAGCTCCGTTCGGCAGATTAGGGGTTAATACTTGAAGTTAGGTGTCGGCGATGTTAGGGAGAGCAGATTAGGGGTTAATACTATTTATTATAGGGTTATTGAGGCGGGAGTGAGGCGGATTTGGGGTTAATACATTTATTATAGTAGCGGTGCGGTCCGGTTGGCAGATTAGGGGTTAATAAGTGTAGGTAGGTAGCGGCGACGTTGGGGGCGGCATATTAGGGGTTAATAAATATAATATAGGGGTCGGCGGTGTTAGGGACAGCAGATTAGCGGTACATAGGGATAACGTAGGTTGCGGCGGTGTACGGAGCGGCAGATTAGGGGTTAATAATAATATGCAGGGGTCAGCGATAGCGGGGGCGGCAGATTAGGGGTTAATAAGTGTAAGGTTAGGGGTGTTTAGACTCGGGGTTCATGTTAGGGTGTTAGGTGAAGAATTAGGAAGTGTTTCCCCATAGGAAACAATGTAGCTGCGTTAGGAGCTGAACGCTGCTTTTTTGCAGGTGTTAGGTTTTTTTCCAGCTCAAACAGCCCCATTGTTTCCTATGGGGAAATCGTGCACGAGCACGTTTTTGAAGCTGGCCGCGTCCGTAAGCACCGCTGGAATTTAGAGTTGCAGTGGCGGTAAATATGCTCTACGCTCCCTTTTTGGAGCTTAACGCAGCCATTCTGTGAACTCTAAATACCAGCGGTATTTAAAAGGTGCGGGAGAAAAAAAGCCAGCGTAGCTAATGCACCCCTTTGGCCGCAGAACTCTAAATCTAGCCGTAAGTTTAGTATTAAGTATTGATTGATGATTTCTCTTTTTTTCTAGCCTCTCTTATTAGTTTGTTCTTAAAAGTGATTAGCCTATGTTTAATATCTGGGGTACTATAATTTGTTTTAAGATTTTTACTTGATTCATAAATAAACATCCAGTTGATATCTGCTTGGCTATTGTATACCACATAAAAATAATGATTTCAGTTGTTTTACTGTATTAATGGGTCCAATGTGACCCTTGTTATATTCTCTACCTGCAATTCCCCTTTCAGACAAATAATACTTTCAGGGTCCGTTAGAGGCCCGGATTCATCTTTAGGGGATATAGTCGTATTATATATAGTATACTATTAGAGGAGTTTATATTTATAGTATTGCATTGGAAACAAAATTAAAAACTGATATATAATTCTTATTTAATTATGTGGGTATTATTGTAATTGTATATTGATAGTGAATTCCTTAAATGTACTTTATATCTGATTTACACTTAGGGGCCGATTTATTATTGTGCGGATCATGTCCGCACATCGATAAATGCACAAGCATTTAATTGCACAAGCATTTCTTGTTAAATGCTTGTGCAATACCGCCCCCTGCACATTCACGGCCAATCAGCAGCTAGCAGGGGCTGTCAATCAACACGATTGCATCCTATCGGGCTTATTGCTGTCCGCTGCCTCAGAGGTGGTGGACGAGATAAGGAGCAGCGGTCTTAGGACCGCTGCTTCTTAACTTCCGCTTCAGGTGGAACTGAAGCAGAGTGGGTCAGAAGCAGCATCCGCTACATCATAAACTGACCCCTTGTAATTTATTTGAAGTGAATATCCAATATTGTATGTTCCTCTCTGAGCATTTTTGTTTTGGAATTTATGATGTAAACCAAATATTGTGACTTGTTTTGTTTTCAGCCTCAATAAAAATATTAAATAAATAAAAAAAAAAATATCATTAAGACATAGAATAACAAAATGATCGCCCTGATACAAATAACTTTCTAAAAATGTCATGGCATGACCCAGTTAACTAGCCCAATGTTCTCCTTAATGGAAAGATCTAAATTACAAGTCATATAGGATTTTAGAAGGTATGCAATGTTCTGCAAGGTATTAGAAGTGTTCAAAAGGAGAAACACAGAATATGTTTGTCTAGATAGCACCAGAGAGTCCATGGTATTGCAGGAGTAAGCTTAAGGCAAACTCCAAACAAAGGCAGAAGCCTAGCAGAATGTGGGACAAGAGTGCAGCCTGAGGACAATAAGTCATTCTGGTATAAATTTAACTAAAAAAGGAACAGACCATAATTCAGAATTTAAGGACACTAAACCCAATTTTTTTTCTTTTGTAATTCAGATAGAGCATGCAAATTTAAGCAACTTTCTAATTTACTACTATTATCACATTTTCTTCATTCTTTTGGTATCTTTATTTGAAATGCAAGAATGTAAGTTTAGATGCCGGTCCATTTTTGGTTTTTGGTGAATAACCTGGGTTATTCTTGCTGATTGGTGGATAAATTCATCCACCAATAAAAAAGTGCTGTCCAGAGTTCTGAACAAAAAAATAAGCTTAGATACCTTCTTTTGCTAATAAAGATAGCAAGTGAACGAAGAAAAATTGATAATAGGAGTAAATTACAAAGTTGCTTAAAATTGCATGCTCTATCTGAATCACGAAAGAAAAAAATTGGGTTCAGTGTCCCTTTAAGCTTTAATGTGGAGCCAGTGATTAAACCAGTGTATGAAGAAATGTGAATGCTCACAATAGGTTACATATATTCTTTGTAGAAGATGATGGCAAAATGAGAGCATGAACTGCTTCTATTTGGGGTTAAAACATAAAAAGTAGGAGTTGCAGGAGGGGCTAAATAGGAGTTAGTTAAGAAAGTCCTAAGATCTGCAGAAGCCACAGTAGAGAATGGACTACAGGACAAAACTATAAGGTCTGCCAGATTGCAGAATCAACATTCGTCTTTAGTAGAAAAAAGTATATTGTGCTATATCAAATGTAATATTAAATGTGGAATGTTATAATTTATTTATCAAAAAAATATTTAAAATATTATTTACAGTGATTGTCAGGCGCTCCTCTCACATAATTGGTTGCACAAAAGCAGCAGGCGAGACTGCACATGCAAATGCTTGTACAATTGAAAATAAGTGCAGTGGACACTGTGGGGCATATTTATCAAAGTGTCAATCTCAGTGCATTCGCCGGCCTCAATACGCTTGCCAGACATCCCCAGACATCGCTGACGCGGATCCACATACAGTATGATCCCTTTATTTATAAAAAAAATGCCAAAAACACGCACGTCAAGTACGACGCGTTGAGCATTGGACTGTTGTTAACTAACAGTCATCAATGATGCGGTTATTCTGGTTTTTCCCAACTTTATTTATACCATTTCATTACTGTCCATGAACAAGCACATTTCTCTAAAGCTAATCTTAGAAATGTATTTCTATATCTATTTGTTATATGATACTTTCACATAAATTAATGTGTATTTTTATTTCTAGGAGTCGTGATATGCTTTTATCTCATGTTATTTTTATAAATGATTATTAATGCTAGAATTTGTATATATATATATATATATATATATATATATATATATATATATGTGTGTGTGTGTGTTAGTGTTATATCAGAAATCTTACATATCCCTAAGTTCCTTTTTTGTTCTAAACAATGTTGTCTGTTATATCGCTGTGTTTATTTATACCACTAAAGGCTCCATGTACTAAGCTGCGGGCGGACAGTTTTTTAACTCGCAAAGCTGTCCGCCCGCCTTCGCTACATATGGGCAGCGGATCTGTTGATCCACTTGCCTGTATGTATCATTACACACTCTTCGGAGTGTGTAATGCCCGCCCCTTCATTCGCGCAACCAATCACGCGACTGAAGGGGCTGTCAATCCCCAGTGTATTCTGGGACTACCTCAGGGCTAACGTATTGGTGGTAGGACGGCTCTATTTATCCCAAGCCAATTTAACACGCCCCTTAGAATAATGAAAAATTTGTTGCAACAAAAACATAAAAAACAACATTTTAATATACATGACAATACAAAAAGAAATACAAATCAATAATCTAACTAATCTAAAACAGTAATATTTAAATTTTGCAAAATTTCTCAGGTGGCGCTCACTAGGGATGGGCGAATGTTTCGCAACATTCAAAAAATGTCACAAATTTGTATACATAACATTCTAACATTCGATTTTCGAATGTTCGGTTTCAAATTTTATGATTACATTCGAAAATATTCTTTTTGAAAAATTTGAATTTAGATTTGTAATAGTATTTCTAATGCTTTCTTTAAATGTAATATTCAAATTATGCAATATTCGAATTCGAAAAATTTGAATTTATATGTTTGTAATAGTATTTCTAATGCTTTCTTTAAATGCAATATTCTATATAGAAACATTCGAAATGATATATTTGTATCTATTATGTATCAATTTACTAGATTCCCTCCCTACCACATGAACTATTGAACTTCTGAATAGTATTTGTTAAATAGAATGTAATATTCAAAATTTCGAATGTGGATATTCAATATAATTATAAACATTCAAATTCGAAAGTGACATTCGAAAACTGTAAATAGCATTTGATTATAGAATTTTTAAGAACATTTGTTCTTATCAACATTCGGATTTATAATTCGAATTTCGGTAATAACATTCGTTCTAACATTCGAAATTAGAAAATTTACACATTCACCCATCCATAGCGCTCACGCGTTACATAAAAGATGCAAATGCAACCACCTAAAGTAAGTGTAAATGTGCAAAAGAAACACATAATGAAATTCATTCATGAATCTTACAATGGGCAAACATTTTTTAAAATATGTAAAAAATATGTGTTTATTGAATAGCCATCTAACTACTGAACAAAATATTGATATGTTCATTTATAAGAAAGAGGCAAATATTTTCATTTAAGCCTCTTGGAGACAGGGTATTTAATCTATACATCCAAGCTGCCTCTTTTTGTAGGAGGACCCTATCCAGGTTACCTCCATGGTTATGCGTTATCCCTCTGTCAATGCTGATGCATCTTAAGCTACCTGATTCTTGGTTGTGGCACTGCTTAGAGTGACAGGCAACACTTGTATCTCTACCATGCTTTATGTCATACCTGTGTTCCTGTATTCTATCCTTGAAGAACCTTTTGTTTTTTCCTACATAGAACACAAGGCATGAACAATAAAGCAGGTAAACCACTCCAATTGTTTGCAATTAATGAAGTAACTAATGAAGTATTTTTTCCCTCCTGTTGTAAAATTATCTGTTTTTACTATGTGTCTACAGTAGACACAATTCCCACAGGGAAAACTCCCTTTTGGGACGGTCTTTTTGGAAAGTCAATCTGTGGATGAAGGGCTTCTAGAGAAAACGCTATGGACCAATCTATCCTTCAAATTAGGGGCACGTTGTGCAGTAAGTAAAGGATAATCCTTATTTTGCTATCAAGTTCTTTTTTACGTTCACCATATAGCAAATTGTCGCGTGTCATTTTTCTAGTTCTTGCTAAAGAATATTTAAGTTTTTTTTAGAATAACCTCGTCTTAAAAACCAGTCAGTCATTTCTACTGCCTGTTTATCAAAACTACTTCTAGTGGAGCAGTTCTACTAGAAGTAATTCTCGGGTTCTCACATTTTTTGCTATAAACATTTATTTGAAAAGAGTGCTTGATTCCCTGTCTTTTTATTGATAGTGTGTATGCACACTGTCATATCTCTCTTTTCAAAAGGTTTAACAAGTGTAGTGTAGTGTAGTGTAGTGAAAGAATAGATTTCAAACAAAAGATTACTGGAACCTTTTTTGCCATAGTACAGGGAGTCAGTGATATAGCTTACGTCCTATTTGTTGTAGTCAAGGCTGGTGGCAATCTTGCAGAAACCAGTAGAACAGAACCAGAGTCCAAACCAAATCAGAATAGTAAAATAAACAGTAGCAAGAACAAAAGGCTTTACTGTTGGAGCACGGAGTAGGATAAAATAGCATCTATTTAAAGGTTGGCTACTTGATTGATAAATTGATTGATTGGTTATTGTTGATCATCATATGTGCACTAAGATGGGAAAAAAATATAACATAGCTGGGGTATCAGTCAGCTCATATGGTAGTGCAGTGAGAAAATGTATTAGCTCTTGGATACTTCAGACGGTATTTTTTAAGGTTTAAAGGGTCATTATAGTAAAAAGATTGCATGCTCTAATTTGTAAGCACATAATTTTAAAACTAGCGACCTGTAATGCAGGGGTTAAACAAATGGTTAAGTTATCTTTGAACCATAAAAATAGGAATTGGTTCAACTTCAGTGGGAGTTGAAGTCAGGGTAGCTAGATAGGCTGGAGAAGCTAATAAGACTTCTGCTTCCTAATATTAACTTAAACTGATCCATCCGTGATGATTGACAACTCCTGGGGGCATATTTAACAATGTGCGAGAGGACATGATACGAAGTAGCGTATCATGTCCGCTGCACATCGATAAATGCTGACAGTATAAGCTGTCGGCATTTATCATTGCGCCAGTAGTTCTTGTGAACTGCTGGTGCAATACCACCCCCTGCAGATTTGTGGCCAATCGGCCGCTAGCAGGTGGTGTCAATCAATCCGATCGTATACGATTGGGTTAAGTTCTGTCCGCCGCCTCAGAGCAGTCGGACAAGTTATAGAGCAGCAGAGCTTGATAAATATGCCCCCTGGTCTTGTGCGACTGATTAGGTAAGAGGAGGTGCTGAGGCTGCAATGTTCGCCTGGGTGGTCATACATTTTGCCAGTGGCTTCTGATTCACTGGCTGCAAATCCAGGTGGACACATTTCTTTCCTGGGATCCTTGTGAGTTCACACTTTTATAAATGGGTCCCTTTGTGTTATTTTTGTAGAAGAATCATTCCCTTCTCAACAATACTAAATTTTTAAAAGCTTCTTGCTCTTATAAGGTATTATTGAAACTAATTGTACCTAATATACAGCTAGATTACAAGTCTGTGCATTCGTCTTTTAACGCTGAAAATATGGTCATTTCAGCGTTAAAACAGCACCGCAGCCATTACAAGTCTTGTCGGAATAGCTGTATCGCAAGTCTTTTAGCCTGTAATGCAACGTCAGCCCCGCACTCGTAAAAATGACGTTTTTTCATGGGATTCCCATAGCGCTGCCATTACGAGTTTTGCTGAGACAAGATCCGTACCGCCATATAAAAACAGTAGTTATGAGTTTTATGCTACAAATCTGTTACATAAAACTCAGAACTAAACTTCTACAAAGTGCACTAAACACCCATAAACTACCTATTAACCCCTAAACCGAGGCCTTCCCGCATCACAAACACTATATTAAAGTTATTAACCCCTAAGCTGGTGCTCCCGACGTCGCCGCCACTAAAAATAATTATTAACCCCTATTCCGCCGCTCTCCGACATCGTCACCACTCACCACTATCATAAAAATATTATTAACCAATAAATCGCCACCCTCCCACATCGCAAACACTATTTAAATATTATTAACCCCTAATCTGCTGTCCGCCCCACTATACTTAAGTTATTAAGCCCTACACCGCTGCCACTATAATAAACCTATTATCCCTTAAACCGCAAGTCCCCCACAATGAAATATATTTAAATAAACTATTAACCCCTAAACCAAAAGTCCCCCACATCGCAATAAACTAAATTAAACTAGTAACCCGTAACCCTAACGCCCCCCAGACTTTAGAATAAAATTATAATTTTCCTATTTTAAATTAAATTAAAATTTACCTGTCAAATTAAAAAAAAATAAGTTTAAACTAACAATTAAACTAATATAATTATTAAACTAAAATTAAACTAACTACCAATTAAATTAAACTAAACTACACATTAAATCCTTACAAACCAACGCCTAGATTACGAGTTTTGTCGGTAAAGACCCGCGGTGCTAACAAGCTTTTTTTTCCAGCGCACCCTTAAGACAACGCTGGTATTACGAGTTGTCTGAATGGCTGCGTTAGCCTCAGATAAGTGAGCGTGGAGCCAAATTTAGCTCTACTATAACCCGCAATACCAGCGTTGCCTACGGTAGCGGTAAGCTGGCTAAACGTGCTCATGCACGATTTCCCCATAGGAATCAATGGCTGAGCTGGCTGAAAAAAACCCGAACACCTGCAAAAAAGCAGCGTTCAGCTCCTAACGCAGCCCCATTGTTTCCTATGGGGAAATTAATTTTATGTCTGCATCTAACACCCTAACATGGACCCCGAGTCTAAACACCCCTAATATTACACTTATTAACCCCTAATCTGCCGCCCCTGCTATCGCTGACACCTACATTATATTATTAACCCCTAATCTGCCGCTCCAGCCACCGCCGCCACCTGCATTATAGCTATGAACCCCTAATCTGGTGTCCCTAACATTGCCGACACCTATATTTTATTTATTAACCCCTAATTTGCCCCCCCCCATGTCGCCGCCACCTACCTACACTTATTAACCCCTAATCTGCCGACCGGACATCGCCGCCACTATAATAAAAGTATTAACCCCTAAACCGCTGCACTCCCGCTTCGCAAACACTATAATACATTTTATTAACCCCTAATCTGCCCTCCCTAACATCGCCACCACCTACCTACAATTATTAAACCCCTTATCTGCCTCCCCCAACGTCGCCGCTACTATAATAAAGTTATTAACCCCTATACCTAAGTCTAACCCTAACCCTCCCCTAACTTAAATATAATTTAAATAAAACAAACTAAAATTACTATCATTAAATAAATTATTCCTATTTAAAACTAAATACTTACCTGTAAAATAAACCCTAATATAGCTACAATATAACTAATAGTTACATTGTAGCTATTTTAGGATTTATATTTATTTTACAGGCAACTTTGTATTTATTTTAACTAGGTACAATAGCTATTAAATAGTTAATAACTATTTAATAGCTACCTAGTTTAAATAATTACAAATTTACCTGTAAAATAAATCCTAACCTAAGTTACAAATACACCTAACACTATACTATCAATAAATTAATTAAATAAATTCAATACAATGATCTAAACTAAAATACAATTCAATAAACTAAAATATAATACAAAAAAACCCCCACTAAATTACAAAAAATAATAAATATTACAAGAATTTTAAACTAATTACACCTAATCTAAGCCCCCTAATAAAATAAAAAAAGCCCCCCAAAATAATAAAATGCCCTACCCTAAACTAAATTACAAAGTAATCAGCTCTTTTACCAGCCCTTAAAAGGGCTTTTTGCGGGGCATTGCCCCAAAGTAATCAGCTCTTTTACCTGTAAAAAAATGCAATCCCCCCCAACATTACAACACACCACCCACACACCCCTACTCTAAAACCACCCGATCCCCCCTTAAATAAACCTAGCACTACCCCCCTGAAGATCACCCTACCTTGAGCCATCTTCAGCCAGCCGGCCACTGATGGGCCAGAAGTGGACATCCGGAGTGGCAGAAGTCTTCATCCGATCGGGGCAGAAGAATTCCTCCAAGTGGCAGATGTCTTCATCCAAGCGGCATCTTCTATCTTCAATCAACAGGAGCGGAGCTATCATGAATCCAGCTGACGCCGAGCCATCCTCTTCTTCCGATGTCCTAAGGCCGAATGAAGGTTCCTTTAAATGACTCCTATCAGCCAATCGGAATTCGAGGGACGCCATCTTGGATGATGTCATTTAAAGGAACCTTCATTCGGCCTTAGGACATTGGAAGAAGAGGATGGCTCCGCTTCGGCTGGATTCCAAATGGCTCCGCTATGGTTGATTGAAGATAGAAGATGCCGCTTGGATGAAGACATCTGCTGCTTGGAGGACCTCTTCTGCCCCGATCGGATGAAGACTTCTGCCGCTCCGGATGTCCACTTCTGGCCCATCGGTGGACGGCTGGCTGAAGACGGCTCAAGGTAGGGTGATCTTCAGGGGGGTAATGTTAGGTTTATTTAAGGGGGGATCAGGTGGTTTTAGAGTAGGGGTGTGTGGGTGGTGGGTTGTAATGTTGGGGGGGGATTGTATTTTTTTTTACAGGTAAAAGAGCTGATTACTTTGGGGCAATGCCCCACAAAAGCCCTTTTAAGGGCTGGTAAAAGAGCTGATTACTTTGTAATTTAGTTTAGGGTAGGGAATTTTATTATTTTGGGGGCTTTTATTTTATTAGGGGGCTTAGATTAGGTGTAATTAGTTTAAAATTCTTGTAATATTTTTTTATTTTTTGTAATTTAGTGTTTGGTTTTTTTTTGTATTATATTTTAGTTTATTGAATTGTATTTTAGTTTAGACCATTGTATTGAATTTATTTAATTAATTTATTGATAGTGTAGTGTTAGGTGTATTTGTAACTTAGGTTAGGATTTATTTTACAGGTAATTTTGTAATTATTTAAACTAGATAGCTATTAAATAGTAATTAACTATTTAATAGCTATTGTACCTAGTTAGAATAAATACAAAGTTGCCTGTAAAATAAATATAAATCCTAAAATAGCTACAATGTAACTATTAGTTATATTGTAGCTATATTAGGGTTTATTTTACAGGTGAGTATTTAGTTTTAAATAGGAATAATTTATTTAATGATAGTAATTTTAGTTCGTTTTATTTAAATTATATTTAAATTAGGGAGGTGTTAGGGTTAGACTTAGGTTTAGGGGTCAATAACTTTATTATAGTGGAAACGACGTTGGGGGCAGCAGATTAGGGGTTAATAATTGTAGGTAGGTGGCGGCAATGTTATGGATGGCAGATTAGGGGTTAATAAAATGTATTATAGTGTTTGCGAGGCGGGAGTGCAGCGGTTTAGGGGTTAATACATTTATTATAGTGGCGGCGATGTCCGGTCGGCAGATTAGGGGGTTAAAAAGTGTAGGTAGGTGGCGGCGACATTGGGGGGGCAGATTAAGGGTTAATAAATTTAATATAGGTGTCGGCGATGTTAGGGGCAGCAGATTAGGGGTTCATAGCTATAATGTAGGTGGCGGCGGTGTCCGGTCAGAATATTAGGGGTTAAATATTTTTATTATAGGGTTTGCAATGTTAGGGGGCCTCGGTTTAGGGGTTAATAGGTAGTTTATGGGTGTTAGTGTACTTTTTAGCACTGTAGTTAAGAGCTTTATGTTCCGGCGTTAGCCCATAAATCTCTTAACTACTGACTTTTTTTTGCGGTTGGAGTCTTGGAGGTAGAGGCTCTACCGCTCACTTTCTCCAAAGACCCATAATACCAGTGTTAGGCAAATCCCATAGAAAAGATAGGATATGGAACTGATGTAAGGGGATTTGTGGTAGCCTCGAGTCGCGAAAAAAAAGTGAGCGGTGAGCCTCTACCTGTCAGACTCATAATACCAGCGTTAGGACCCCCTAACGCTGATTTTTAAAGCTAACGCAGAACTCATAATCTAGGCGTATCTAATTACAAAAAATAAAAAAAGACTAAATTACAAAAAACAACAAACAATAAATTACGAAAAATAACAAACATCCAGAAGGCCTCTTCAATCTTCATCCCGAAGGTGAAGTCCTCATCCAAGCGGCGAGAAGTCTTCATCCAGACGGCCTCTTCAATCTTCAACCAGGCAGCATCTTCTATCTTGATCCCGGAGGTGTGGAGCAGGTCCATACTGAAGACATCCAGCAAGGAGCATTCTCTTCATATGGTCGCCGTCGTACACTGAATCTACAATGCAAAGTAAGCGATTCAAGATGGCGTCCCTTGCATTCCTATTGGCTGAAAAATTTGAATCAGACAATAAAAATTAGAGCTGCTAAAATCCTATTGGCTGCTCAAATCAGCCAATAGGATTTAAGCAGCTCTCATTCTATTGGCTGATTTGAAATGACTCCCTTGCATTGTAGATTCAGTGTATGGCAGCAACCATATGAAGAGGATGTCTTCAGGATGGACCCACTCCGCGCCGCCGGGATCAAGATAGAAGATGCTGCCTGGATGAAGATTGAAGAGGCCGCCTGGATGAAGACTTCTTGCCGCTTGGATGAGGACTTTGCTGCCGTGATGAAGATTGAAGAGGTTTCCTGGATGAAGACTTCTCGCCGCCTTGATGAGGGATTCGCCGCCGGGATGAAGATTGTTCAAGCGGGACTTCAAAAACTGTAAGTGGATCGTCTGGGGTTAGTGCTAGGCTTTTTTAAGGGTTTTTTGGGTGGGTGTTTTATTTTAGATTATGGTTTGGGCAGCAAAAGAGCTAAATGCCCATTTAAGGGCAATGCCCATACAAATGTCATTTTATGGGCAATGGGTAGCTTAGGTTTTTTTAAGTTAGTTTTTTTATTTTGTGGGTTTGGGGGGGTGGGGGTTTGTAATGTTAGTGGGTATTTGCATTTTTTTAACAGGTACAAGAGCTGTTTAACTTAGGGCAATGCCCTACAAAGGCCCTTTTAAGGGCCATTGGTAGTTTATTCTAGATTTCATTTTAGGGTGTGTTTTTTTTTTAAAATGAGTATTAGAATAGGAATAATTTTTATTAATTTTGATAATTTGTTTCTTATTTTGTGTAATGTATTTTTTTTTGTTTTTTGTTTTGGGGTAGGTTTATATTTTTAGATTGGGGCTTGGGCAGCAAAAGAGCTAAATTCCTTTTTAAGGGCAATGCCTATACAAATGCTCTTTTCAGGGCAATATGTAGATTAGGTTTTACTTTATTTTTATTTTGTGGGTTTGGGTGGTGGGGGTTTGTATACTGTTAGGGGGGTTTTGTTTGTTTTTGTAGCAAAAGAGCTGTTAAGTTTAGGGCAATGCCCTACAAAAGGCCCTTTAAAGGGCCCCCAAAAGGCCCTTTTAAAGGCCCTTGGTAGTTTGGGGGTGGGAGTTTGTATACTGTTAGGGGGTGTTAATTTTTGTTGTAAAATAGCTGTTAGCTTTAGGGCAATGCACTACAAAAGGCCCTTGTAAGGGCCCCCAAATGGCCCTTTTAAGGGCCCTTGGTAGTTTATTCTAGATTAGGCTTTTTTATTTTGGGGTGTTAGTTTTTTTAGAATAGAAATAATTTAAATTTTTTTGAATAATTACGAGTTGTGCGTTAAGGTAAAAAAGCAGCGTTAAGAGGTCCTAACGCTGCTTTTTCACTACCGCTGCTATTACGATTCTTGCAGGTTTAGGAGCACCGCACACTTCTTTGGCCTTACCGCAAAACGACTTACGTAAACTTTGTAAAGTCTTTTTTCAATGGAACTTCCATAGCGCCGGTATTACAAGTCTGTCCTGGGAGGCTAAAAAGTGAGCAGTACACCCTCTACCTCCAAGATTCGTAACGCATTCTAAAGTCAGTAGTTAAGAGTTTTATGGTACAACGCCGTAGCATAAAACTCATAACTAAAGTGCTAAAAAGTACACTAACACCCATAAACTACCTATTAACCCCTAAACCGAGGCCCTCCCGCATCACAAATACTAAAATAAAATTTTTAACCCCTAATCTGCCGCTCCGGACATCGCCGCCACTTTAATAAACATATTAACCCCTAAACCGCCACACTCTTGCCTTGCAAACACTAGTTAAATAATATTAACCCCTAATCTGCTATCCCTAACATCGTCACCACCTACCTACATTTATTAACACCTAATCTGCCGTCCCCAACATCACCGCCACTATATTAAATTTATTAACCCCTAAATCTAAGTCTAACCCTAACACCCCCTAACTTAAATATAATTTAAATAAATCTAAATAAAATTACTATAATTAACTAAATTATTCCTATTTAAACCTAAATACTTACCTATAAAATAAACCCTAAGCTAGCTACAATATAACTAATAGTTACATTGTAGCTATCTTAGGGTTTATTTTTATTTTACAGGCAAGTTTGTATTTTGTTTAACTAGGTAGAATAGTTACTAAATAGTTATTAACTATTTAATAACTACCTAGTTAAAATAAATACAAAAGTACCTGTAAAATAAAACCTAACCTAAGTTACACTAACACCTAACACTACACTACAATTAAATAACTTATATAAATTAAATACAATTAAATAAATGACATACAATTAGCTAAAATACAAAAAAAAACAAAAAACACTAAATTACAGAAATATACTGAATATCTCACGCAAGTGATGTGGCTACCATCCCACCACCCACTTACATAGATAGGTTGCAGAGAAAAACACATCATGTAAGCGACAGGGTGGATCCTCAAAGGAAATTTAAACAGTGCAGAAGACATTTGTACACATATACTCAGTTTGGAATTAATGTTTCACATGGAGAGGGGTGTCCTAATGAGGGGAAGAAAATTGTAAAATAAATTTTAACTCTATCTAAGAAATATGTTGTCAACCACCGGAGACCATGGAACATATCAACAAGAAATAGCATATAACATCGATTAGAAATGCACACAGCGATAATACCCAACTGTAGCAGCAACTGACATTATCCTAGGCAGTAATAGCTAGCACCAACAACAGGGAATAACAATGTAGGTGTTATATAAACCTTAACAAATGTCCACATAGATAACTTCTCGGGTCCTCCATGGGGGCAAAACAACTATTGCCATTGCTTAAAGTCCGTGAGACATGGATGACATTTCGCAATTGAGAGAGAGGGTGCAGTCTTCCCCGTTGCACGAAGGTCAAGAAACATGGTGAAGATAGCTGTGTATGGAATGTATCCCCTCACACTTCCCCTAACCCGGGAGCGATCTGTCTTAATGGAGAGCCTTATCCCATGCCTGTCTTCCGCAACTGTGCTACAAACCTATGGTAAGAATCATTCCCATACACTTGAGAAGCCATGAACAGTGAGTTCCCATAGACAAGCCGCTGTAGAAGTCTTCTACTTGTGAAGAAAGTCAGTAAGCTGAGGGCACCAGCCGCAGCTTGCTCTAATTGCCTCCCATGGAGGCGGGTGGATGTTCCGTCATATGAGGAGGACAGATCACTGCTCGCCACAATTGAAGGCTCCAAGGTGCTTTCCTCCAAGGTTAATGGTGGCTTCATTGATCAACTGAATACCGTCCCGTGGCTACATATAGGGCTCTGCCGAGCAATCTCAGTAAACAACACGGCTGGGAGTGAATCCGCGCTCGTCAGGTCTCGAACAGGAGAGCAATGTTCCCTCTCCAGAAATTCCCAGAGTCTTGCATGGTGTGCATCTAGTAAGTCCTTCAGGACTGCAATAAATGCGAACGGCTCCATTTTCCAAACAATGCTAGTCGTTATTGAGTATTAGGAATGAAGTTTCCCTCAACTTGGATGTTAAGATGGCCGCTCCTCTAGCATACTGTGTGAGAGCTGCAAACAGTATCAGATAGCTCCATGCCCTTTCAGTTCTTCACTTCCACCTCAAATCCCCTAATATGCGTCCCAATGGTGTAAGCTATTATTTTATAAAATTTTAGGCATTTCTGAGCAATCCAGAATGTAATTATTTGTATTATATGAGCGGAGCTCTGTCTATGTGCAACCGCTCAGACGCCCGGCTTGCTCCGCCCCCTCCTACAGACATCTTGAAATAGGGTAGTGTTGCTGTTGGTCGCGACACTGCACTAACAAACCCCAGTACAGGGTACATCGCTGGGGCGCGATTAAATATACAGAGCAGGCTTCAGCGCAAGTGTGTAAACCTGCACTGCCTGTAATTTCACCTCGCACATCGGGGTATTACATATACTGCGCCATTATATGCTAAACTGGCGTAAGTAGGACAAACTGTCGATCTTCTGAAATGTGCGCAAATACACATTTCAGTCATCGTTAGTAACTTACGCCAGTTTTTTGTCCACGGAAAGTGTCAATAAAGAGTAGTTTTATGCAAATTAGGCTAACACTCATAAAAATGAACCACAATTTCAAATAAAAATTCAACACGTAATTACGCTATTCAAAATTCATATATAAACCCATTCGCAGCTGCCATTTTCTTCAGTGTGTTTAGATTGTTCGTTGAGCTACAGTACACTACACTGGAGTCGAGGATTAGTCAGAGTAGAGAGAGAGAGACACAAACAGAGGAGTTAGTTAGGTTAGTTAGTTCGATTAAGCTTGTACACTTACACATATTTTTACATATTGCATTCATTACATACATACATATACAAAATACACCACACTTTTTTTTCTAACACCTCACACATTTTATTTGATTTTTACAGTGTGATAGACTGAGTGTTTGGTTGTGATTGTGTGTAATTGAACTGGGAGTGATTGTGAGTAGTGTGATTTAGTGTGAGGATGGCAGGGAGAGGTAGGGAGGAGGGGAGAGGAGTGGCAGGGAGAGGAGTATAGGAGTGGACAGGAGGAGTAAGTGGAGTGGGGAGAGGGAGAGCTAGAAGGGATGATGGGAGGGGAGATGCCCGAGAGCCCCAGAGAGCAGACACATCTAGGAGAGGGACAGAGGGTGCACATGGGCACAGAAGGGGGGAGGAGGGAGAGGATAGGGAGGAACCCACACCAGGGACATCACAGGGAGGAAGCCAGGTGTCCATGGAGGATGAGAGGCTGAGATGTATGTGATTGTGCATGCATTTGTTAGGCCTTCAGGGAGTTACATTGCTTTTTTAGTCAGTGCAAGGGTTACTGTGCCTGCAATTTGTGGCAAGATGAGAATGGAGTAGATTTTCTGAATGCTGTGCACGTAAGTCCTTACGCTGTATATTGGATACCAAATTGCTGGCTGTTCTATGTTAGTCTATGGGTAAAAAAAAAATATGGCTGAAGGGTGAAATATACACGCGTAACTTGTATGCTACGCCGTATATGTAATACCAAAATTGCGTAAAATCCGGTGGCGGAGGATTTTGCAGGCGACGCTGCATATGTAATGGAGCCACTGGTCATTAAGGGCTAGACCTTGTAACTTAGCTTATACAATTTAAAGTATGAGAACTTTTTGTAATCCTGTTATAGAAGACTATATAATTTGCAGATTCGTTTGTTCTAATAGAAATTAAGTTCCTTGTGCAAGTGATATGCTGTTAATATCCTGGCAGGCTGCATACACAAATGTTCTCCTAACATTCATACTCTCTTGTGCTTTTCAAATTCTAATTTTATGTCACTTTAACTCAGTTTAAGGAGCAGATATAATTCTGCAGAATGAACAATCCAATGTATTTTAGTGACAGGATGCAGAGTGCTCAATTGCAGTTCTATCACAGACAGCCTAGAAAACTGGTGCTTAAGTGAAGTTTCATGAGGCTTTAAGAATGAAATAGTAGTTTGCTTTCCTTTAAGAGTGAATCCGTTACCACACACAACCCTTCTATTATTTATATTTGCAATGAAGAAGCAGCCTAAAAGACATTGCATTACTAGTCATTTGTTCTATTAGGGTTTGTTTCATGTTGTTAAAAAAAGGGGGGTAAGCATCATTTTAAGCAGCACTTGCTTGTGCTCCTTTAAGCATTATCTTGACTTAAACATGCTGTTACACACAAACAGCTCTCAATTATTTCTGGATTTGAAATCTTTAATGAAGGATTGCCAAAGCATCTACTTCCAACCTATAATTTATTCCACACATTCTCTGCTAAATGTCAGTACGAGGTCTTCTGTCAGGCACATTATTATTCTGATTTGTTATTTTCCACAATGTATTCAAATTTTGCAATTAAAAAAAAAATGCCCTTTGATATCTTAGGAAACATGGGTTTCCTTTTGAGAAGCCCTGGTGAAGTACGGTAAAGGATTAGGAAAATGTAGTTAGGTTCCAGACCCACATTGGACCATGAAAAGCTGACATAAGTTCTGTGGCACAACAAAATTGCTTCTATGCAAAAAATAATAATAAAAAAATCCTTTTTTATGTATATGAATAAAATATTATTGTGATTTAATATTAGGATTCTATTTATCAATCTGGGGTTGCAGCTTGAGAATCTTTCAGAGCAGGTTTGTTCATATTTTGCTTCTGGACTGCTCTTCTACCTTAATTGGTTGCGCAACAACAGAGCCGGGCCAGCACAATCATTTGCTTCTATTCTTTAATTTGATTTTTTTCTCTTGGTATCTTTTGTTGAAAGCATACCTAGGTAGACTCAAGAGTACCAATGCACTACTAGGAGCTAACTGGTGAGTGGTTGCTGCCTATTTGATGTATTCAGCTAGTTCCCAGTAGTGCATTGCTCCTCCTTCAACAAAGGATACCAAAAGACAAAGCAAATTTCAATATAGCAGTAAATCAGAATGTTGTTTAAATTGTACGCTCTATTTGAATCACAAAAAAGGGGTTTCATGTCCATTTAAACCCCAGCAACAAATGCTGCTTCTCTGGCCCTGAATGTGGACAGGTTTCCTACCTGGGATCATTGTCAACACACTTCTTTATAAAGGGGGGTATGGTTTAAACAATGTCTCATTTAAAAACAAATTCTGCACATTGCTTTAATGAAAGACTGAAAATGTGACAAAGTTTAATAACTCAGAAACTAATGTATAGATCAGGTGTAGGTAACCTTTTATTAGTTTGCTTGGTAGTGCTGCACCAAAGTAATACTTTGAGGTCTTTTTCAGTGCTGAGTAATGTTGCCACAATGTATTTTAAACTGATTAAAGAACACACAATCATTCCAAGACTAAAACTAGTGAATTCAAACAATCAGAAGGACAATAACCTTTGGATTCATTGCACAACGTCTAAAATGAAAATCTGACTTCGGAATAGAGAACTGGGGCTGTAACTCCAAATAAACTCATAACTCATATTATACCTCTGGTCCTGAAATGTCATAACCCAACAAGGCCTCAGATAAGACCCACGGACCTGCAGCCCCATTGCAAAATCCCACTGTAGATCAGAACACTGAATCTACAGTCCCATACCCAGATAACATCTCAGATAAGACCCCTTTGTCAATCTCATAACCCTCATTAGGCCTTATGCCCACTTCTGACAACATATCACCCCCCTGTCAGCTACATACCAACTTTTAATCAAAGGTCAGACCCACTAGCTCAGCATCATGCCCACTTATAACCTCAGGTAAGTTCCCTATCTAAGCATATGTCCATTTATAACCTTAGGTCAGACCCCTGTCTCATCCTCATATCCACTTATGACCTCAGACCAGTCCTCTATTATCTATGCACATTTGTTTGTGCTATCTCAACACAAGTACTAGCCATTTGTACACACACATATGTTGGTGCACATACATATACAGATGCATACAGCTATATCAAAAGCACCATAAGTACTGGCACATGCTTGAGAGTATTTGGCTGCCGTTGCTCTTGCATTGTTCAAATGTGAAAGGCTCCCAAGGGAGGTCGGCATAGATCAGAAGACCTGAGAGTAGGGGGAGAAGCTCAGGGTAGAGTCCGTGCAGGGCGTGAGTGTTATCTAGAAGAGGAGAGGACAGGGTGTGCAAGGGGCTCATACTGACAATACTATCCTACTTGTCTTGGTTGCGGAGGTTACTCAGCAACAGCCATCTGGCTGCTGTTACTTGGACTAAGAGGTAATTAAGTAAGGGGGAACTCCTGTGAGCAGCATAGTTTTTAGGGGGGTGGGGGGGTTTCTGGCCTCGAAGGCCATTCAAAGACTTGCTAAACTTTACCTGCCCTGGGAATAGATTATTTGAGTGATTAGTAAATCAATTATAATATTGTAAATAAAAGCTGTACGCATGTTAAAATGGTGTTTATTATATAAACTTAATTAGAAATAAAAATGTGGTCAAGCTGATATGCAAAAATGATGTCCTCTTTTATAAATGCTTATTTTACTTATATTTAAATAATATCTATTTCTTTCTTTTTATTTCAGTTCTACTGTTGTGTATATGCAGCCAATTTTTCTATTTTGTTTTTTTAGCGCCTTGAATGTCAATTGCTTTTATGAATTTGAAGTAATCATAGATCATTTGTCTATATATCAAAACCAAATCCTACTTTTAGATAAGTTTAGATGCTAAAAAGAGTAATATGTTAACAAACTATGACCTATACCGCTGAAAAATTGGCCTTTGCGAGCGGAATATTCAGTTCACCCGTATTACAAGTTGCAGCGGTACAGCTATACTGCTAGCGTTTTAGCCTATACCACAGTGATCTATTCCACACTCAAAAAATAGATTTTGAGTGTGGAATTTTCAGGTCACCTATATTACAGGTTGTGTGGTCCGGCTATTATGCTAGCGTTATAGCTTATACCGCCCGATCCATTCCGCTATTAAAGATCAGTAGTTATGGATTTTGCGAAACAAAAATGTTTCACAAAACTCATAAGAGAAATATTACAAATTACACTAACACCCATAAACTACCTATTAACCCCTAAACCACCACCCCACATCACAAATACTATAATAAACATATTAACCCCTAATTTGTATGGACATTGCCCTTAAAAGGGCAATCAGCTCTTTTGCTGCCCATTAAAAAATAAAAAAAAGTCCTAATCTAAAAAAAAACCAATCATCCAAAAAAAAAAAACAATAAAAAATTAACAATAAACCAGACTCACCAGGTACTCACCATTCCTGAAGTCCAGTAGTGAAGGTCTTCTTCCAGGCAGATCTATCTTCAGTCTTTATCCCAGTGTCACAGAGCCATCTTCCATCTTCATCTATGGGTCGCGGAGCTGATGCGGCGTGGATCGGTGCAGGATCATCTACGGCGCTGACCTCCAACGTGGAGCCTACTCTTCATGCGATCGTCCTCCGCACACTGAAGATTGAATTCAAGGTACCCGTTTTATATTGGGTTATCTTGCATTCCTATTGGCTTAATATTTCAA
Organism: Bombina bombina; assembly: GCF_027579735.1. Lineage (NCBI taxonomy): Eukaryota > Metazoa > Chordata > Amphibia > Anura > Bombinatoridae > Bombina > Bombina bombina. The sequence goes on along the minus strand of NC_069501.1, from coordinate 131,269,389 downwards.
ATTAGTCAAATTAAGAGCTGCTTAAATCCTATTGGCTGTTTGCACAGACTAGTATATGTATACCCCGTGAGCTTGTGCACATGCTCAGTAGGATTTTGTTCCCCAGAAAGTGTGAATATAAAATGACTGTGCAAAATTTGATAATGGAAATAAATTGGAAATAAATTGGAAAGTGTCTTAAAACTGCATGCTCTTTCTGAATCATAAAAGTTTATTTTGATTCAGTGTCCCTTTAATTGTTTTTTTTAAGGTATATTTGATGTACTATATATGACCAGAACAGTGCTAGAGCCTACGTGCTGGTGCTGCTTTCCTTGGAGGAAAAAGACCTATATAGCAATTGTAGGCTTTACAGCTACATAGCTATAGCAATAGATATAGCTAAATAAAGAAAAAGCAGAAAAACAGCAGAACTTGCCTAGCTCAACTCTTATTGGTCAAAAATACATTTCTTGGGGGTGGGACTTTATTTCAAGGGGTGCAGTCTAGCGCCCCACCATCTTTAAAATTCACCAGCCACCACTGATAGGGGTCATGTGTTTGTTGGGTTATTGATTTTGCTATTTTTTACTGTAAATGTGTTTATTATTCATTTTTTAAAGTTTGATTTATCGGGAAATGTTTATATTTGTTTGGTGTCATATGGCAAACCAATGTTACATTTTAATGCTATTGGGGAACTATATAAGTTAAAAAATGTGTTTATCATGTCCTTTTAGCTGTCGGATTTGATAAAGTAAAAAATGTCCCTGTACATATGTCATTATGAATTGTGAACATAGATTGTGATCAGAATAACACATGTTTAGTGTAGACTAATTTTTTGCTGAAATGATAATGAAAAGTGTCAACAGTGAAAACGACTCTATATCAACCATTAACATGTAGATAATTATCGAACAAAAGAATGTGTTAAATACCAATCGCCTAGATTACGAGTCTTGCATTAGCCTTAAAAAGCAGCGTTGAGAGGTCCCAACGCTGCTTTTTAACGCCCGCTGGTATTACGAGTCTTGCAGGTACAGGTGTACCACTCACTTTTTTTCCGCGACTCGAGCATACCGCAAATCCACTTACGTAAATTGCGTATCCTATCTTTTCAATGGGATTTTCCTAACACCGGTATTACGAGTCTTGGAAAAAGTGAGCGGTACAGCCTCTCCTGTCAAGACTCCTACCGCATTGAAAAGTTAGTAGTTAAGAGTTTTATGGGCTAACGCTGTAGCATAAAACTCTTAACTAAAGTGCTAAAAAGTACACTAATACCCATAAACTACCTATTAACCACTAAACCGAGCTCCCCCCCACATCGCAAACACTTAAATAAAATTTTTAACCCCTAATCTGCCGACCGGACATCACCGCCACTTTAATAAATATATTAACCCCTAAACCGCTGCACTCCCGCCTCGCAAACACTAGTTAAATTTTATTAACCCCTAATCTGCCGTCCCTAACATCGCCGACACCTACCTACAATTATTAACCCCTAATCTGCCGCCCCCAGCGTCGCCACCACTATAATAAAGTTATTAACCCCTAAATCTAAGTCTAACCCTAACCCTAACACCCCCTAACTTAAATATAATTTAAATACATCTAAATAAATATTCCTATCATTAACTAAATTATTCCTATTTTTCCTATATAATTTAAATAAAATGAAATAAAATTACTACAATTAAATAAATTATTCCTATTTAAAACTAAATGCTTACCTATAAAATAAACCCTAAGCTAGCTAGGGTTTATTTTTATTTTACAGGCAAGTTTGTATTTATTTTAACTAGGTACAATAGTTATTAAATAGTTATTAACTATTTAATAACTTCCTAGTTAAAATAAATACAAATTTACCTGTAAAATAAAACCTAACCTAAGCTACAATTACACCTAACACTACTCTATAATTAAATAAATTACCTAAATTAACTACAATTAATTACAATTAAATTAAATAAACTAAATTACTGAAAATAATGAAATAATTACAATTTGTTTAAACTAATTGCACCTAATCTAATCCCCCTAATAAAATAAAAAAGCCCCCCAAAATAAAAAAAAAATCCCTACCCTGCACTAAATTACAAATAGCCCTTAAAAGGGCTTTTTTGCGGGGCATTGCCCCAAAGTAATCAGCTCTTTTACCTGTAAAAAAAAGTCAATACACCCCCAACATTACAACCCACCACCTACATACCCAACCCTACTCTAAAACCCACCCAATCCCCCCTTAATAAAAGCTAACACTACCCCCTTGAAGATCACCCTACCTTGAGATGTCTTCACCCAGCCGGGCACAAGTGGACCTCCAGAGGGGCAGAAGTCTTCATCCGATCCGGGCAGAAGAGGTCCTCCAAGCAGCAGAAGTCTTCATCCAGACGGCATCTTCTATCTTCATCGATCCGGAGCAGAGCGGGTCCATCTTCAATCCAGCCGAGCATCCTCTTCAAACGAAGTCCAAGCGAAGAATGAAGGTTCCTTTAAATGACATCATCCAAGATGACGTCCCTTGAATTCCGATTGGCTGATAGGATTCTATCAGCCAATCAGAATTAAGGTAGAAAAAATCCTATTGGCTGATCCAATCAGCCAATAGGATTGAAGTTTAATCCTATTGGCTGATCCAATCAGCCAATAGGATTGAGCTTGCATTCTATTGGCTGTTCCAATCAGGCTGATGAAACCGTGCTGTGAAACGGAGAAACGCGTTGCTTTTTAAAACCTATTTTTTTATTAAACATTTTATCCTTGTACCTGCAGCTACACTGTGCTGCTTCTTTTGTTACCTTTGGGAAAATACAGCACTACCGTATCTGCTGTTATACTCACAGTGGTTCATTTCTGAACACTATATCCTCTAGCTGAAGGGACACCCTTGGATATCACTTGCTGACTCCCCCTGGTGGGATTGAGTTCACTTTGGGTCACCACCTAGGAACCTGACCCTTTTTCACTTTCCTCTCCTGGACTCCCCCTGGTGGGGTTTTTGGAACCTTGTAATTACCTCTAAGGGACTACCCTATCCTGCTCATTGCCTGTGTGTCTACCGGACGACTTGAGGTTCCGGTCTGCCTTATTGCACAATCTGTGCTTTATACCACGTGAGTAGCTATTTGGCTATCTTGTATATTGTGCATCCTGTTTTGCCTGATCTGCACCATGTGGCGCCCTCTATGCTTTGTTTTTTAGTTTATGTTGATACTTTGCAAAATAAATATGTATCTTTATATATGGCTGTAATTACGCATTTACTATATATTTGAACATAGATCCCACAAATCTCCAAGGTAGTGATAACCTTTAAACGAATAAATTGGTGCTACCCTCTGGTTGGGGAGTTGTTCATTTCTTCTATAATGCGTAAATAAACGTGATGTATGAAGTATACATACATAACTGTCTTTATGACATAGTGGTATTATTCTATTTGGCATAGATCCTCAGGTAAATATCTCATGATAACAGATTTCCAATAATAATTGGGTTATCCTCTGAGAGAGGTGTTGCCACTTACTTGTAACTATAATATTGCATGGATCCCCATTTGTTTTCCATGGTAGCAGATTCCTGTGGGAGTGCAGGGCTACCCTCTGGTAGGGGTGTTGCAATCTAGTAACATATTTGAAGTTTTCCTATACCGAGTTAACCATATGTAAGCTGGCCAGCTTTTGTTTTGTTCATTTTATTTTACCTTACACAACATATGTAAGATGCTTTCAACTTTTTGCACATAATAGGTTATTGCGTATGTAATACATACTAGGTTTCGTTTAGGGGACCCGGCTGTTGTGTATTTACACCGGAGTGAGAATGACCACAATACATGTTCACTTTTTTGACTTATCCAAATATGAGTGATTGTTAGTTATTTCATACAAGTAACTTGAGTGCTGAAATCCCTGGCTTTGGTGGGGACATGATAGTGTTCCCCAGTGTTTTTCTCTCTGTCTTTTTATAGTTTTGATACATGTTTTACAGGGCCTGCACCTAACATAAATCAAATTTTACTTTAATACTGTTTCCTCTCCCCATATAACTACCTGTAGTATATGTAATTGTAATTTAGGTTAGGATTTATTTTACAGGTAAATTTGTATTTATTTTAGCTAGGTGGTTATTAAATAGTTAATAACTATTTAATAACTATTGTACCTAGTTAAAATAAATACAAAGTTTCCTGTAAAATAAATATAAACCCTAAACTAGCTACAATGTAACTATTAGTTATATTGTAGCTAGCTTAGGGTTTATTTTATAGGTAAGCATTTAGTTTTAAATAGGAATAATTTATTTAATTGTAGTAATTTTATTTCATTTTATTTAAATTATATTTAAGTTAGGGTGGTTAGACTTAGGGTTAGACTTATGTTTAGGGGTTAATAAATTTAATATAGTGGCGGCGATGTTGGGGTTGGCAGATTAGGGGTTAATAAATGTAGGTAGGTGTCGGTGATGTTAGGGACAGCAGATTAGGGGTTAATAAAATTTAACTAGTGTTTGCGAGGCGTAAGTGCAGCGGTTTAGGGGTTAATATATTTATTAAAGTGGCGGCGATGTCCGGTCGGAAGATTAGGGGTTAAAAACTTTATTTAAGTGTTTCCAATGTGTGGGGGGGCCTCGGTTTAGGGGTCAATAGGTAGTTTATGGGTGTTAGTGTACTTTTTAGCACTTTAGTTAAGAGCTTTATGTTACGCCGTTAGCCCATAAAACTCTTAACTACTGACTTTTAAATGCGTATCAGTCTTGACAGGAGAGGGTCTACCGCTCACTTCTTCCTAGACTCGTAATACCGGCATTAGGCAAATCCCATTAAAAAGATAGGATACGCAATTGACGTAAGGGGATTTGTGGTAAGCTTGAGTCGCAGAAGAAAAGTGAGTGGTACACCTGTACCTGCCAGACTCGTAATACCAGCGGGCGTTAAAAAGCAGCATTGGAACCTCTCAACGCTGCTTTTTAAGGCTAACGCAAGACTCGTAATCTAGCCTAACTAAGTACACTTTAACGTTTTTAAATTGCATGCACTCTCTTAATCATGATTCATGAGAGGGCAATTTTGAGTTTCATGTCCTTTTCAGATCATAATTTTATAGTCAAGCAGTGCATTATGGGTGATATACAAATATTCATTTTAACAAATACGGAGAAGATAATACAGTAGACTGCATTACAGAAGACAAATATGCAAACATCTGAAGGAGCTTGAGCAGAGAGATTTTGTGGTTTAGGAAGCTGATGTGACCGTTCATGAGCTCATATCCACCATACACTGAGGTAATCAAAGCATTCATTTTTTTTTGCAGAAAGGAAAGAAATTCTGCTCATTTAAAGGTGCATTAAACTCAGGGCATGTCAGCAAATAAGCTGTGAATTCCATAATTAATGTTTTAACAAAGCTTACAAGGTTTTGAAAATTAAAGGAATATGAAACTCAATTTTTTTCTTTCATGATTCAGATAAAGAATATTTGTAATCCACTTTCCAATTTACTAGATTTGCTTCATTCTCTTTGTATCCTTTCTTGAAGAAGCAGCAATGCACTACTGGGAGCTAGCTGATCACACTGGTAAGCCAATCACAAGAGGTATACATGTGCAGCCATCAAGTAGAAGCTAGTACCCGGCTCCTACCAAGGTATGTTTTTCAACAAAGGACATCAAGGAACAAAGCAAATTAGATGAAAGAAGTACATAGGGTAAGTTGTTTAAAATGATATGCTCTAATAATAAGTGTATGTTGCAACATTGTTTTTTTTTCCCTTTTAATTATTTATGTATGGAGAAGATTACATTTTGAGTTGAATATCACTTTAACATCCTTAAGGGTGCCTCTCATGTGAATTGTATTACAAGGGGCTCTATTTTTGGTAATTTAGTAATTTGCTAATTTTTAAAACAGTTTCTTAGTTATTAAAATGTCTCTTTTTTGGGGGGCATTTACAGTTAATATTCATGTTACCTTGTTTACTGCATGTGTTTTTAGTAGGTACTGTATGTTGTCAGGGACTGGACTCCATAAGAAAGTTATAAGTGGGGCATCAAAGTTTATATCTTCCTAGGTTGCGGCTGTTGTTGGGCAGTGACAATGGTAGCTTATCCCCTGTCTTCTCAGTAAACTCCGAAGGAAGATCTATTACCATTTGCTAGTTTAAATCAGATGCAAACAAATAAACAACTGGTTGTCTGTGTCTTCTGCAAATAATAGAAAAATCTTCAGGATAACGTCATGGCGGTTACCTAGAATTTTAGTTAACTTTATTACTTTACATTAAAGACTGATGTAAGGATGCTTTTGTTAAGAATTTCAATCATTTGTCTTATTTTACAATATTTTTATATTTTCTATTAATGATATTAATAATAACATAAATAATGTACATAAGCGACGGAAAGAAAAGAAGAATGTGAATTGATTTTCCAGTTTTAAACAGTGAGACCATGAACAGCAGTTCATGCCTCCCAGTATTGTATCTGTTTCTGAGAAAGGATGTTGGCTTGGATAAATGTATTACATGCCTAACAGATTTGTTTCAAGGGCTCCACCTTTCAGCTGCAATCCTGAAAGAATTTTGGGGTTTGGACAAATCCAAAGTTTTCTATCTAGGACATTATGATTCAACCGTCAATTAGATAATATGATACATATAGCGAAGGACAAAGTTGGATTAGTAAGCAATACCAGTGACTTAAACTAGGAAAACTTCCTAAAGCTTGACACCATAATTTTACTTGACTCATGACTGTGTGCATATCTGTCTATATCTATCTATCTATCTATCTATTTATCATCTATCTATCTATCTATCTATCTATCTATCTATCTATCTATCTATGTATATATATATATATATATATATATATATATATATACACAGTATATATTCTATATACATATGCTAGTTTTCTGCAAAATAATATTGGTTTGGAGAAAAGGAAATTATGTGTGATCATATGTACCACTTTAATACAATGATGGACAAAAAAGGACAGTGTCCAAACATATATTTAATTATATATTCTAAAAAAACTGGCAGCACAAGCATGCAAATATATAAGTTCTTTCTCCAGCACACAAACCTATATGTATGGAGGTTTATTTTCTCTTAGAAATTCAAATCTTAACTGATCTCCTGTCTTAAATTATACCCTTCAAGTTAACATATGACATCATAAATATCATCGCCAATTGGGGGGGTTTGTGCAGTAGCCGGTGAAGCCACCTCCCTAAATGAGTTTTTGCAGGTTGGGATGTCTGCCTTTAACATCACAGTTTAAAATCACCTTGGGTTGAGCAGATGGGGGTGATAGACATCCACTGTTCTCATGCAACCAATGGCATGGTGTTTCACAAGCTGATGCTTGTGCTATGATAAATGGGAGCAGCTCACTGCAATCACAAGCAAACAGATTATCTAATTGGGAAAGATGTCTGCCTGGACAATGATAAAGGAACCCAATTTGTCCATATAAAATAATATTTACCTTTCATGTGCTACATCTGGTCACCGATTTTTAAGATTGATTGATCTATTTCAGATGTATCAGCATCCAGGAATCTCCCCCAACTAATTCTAGCATGGATTGCATATATGTAAGGATTTTTGTATTTTTATTTGAAGGTTAAGGCCAAACTATTTATAAGGTCCAAATAATCTGGTAAAGAGAATAGCAAAATAAGGGTGTGTGACAAATATCGCAGTTGCGGTAACATAAGACTTATGTTTGGTATTGTATAAATGTATTTAAATCTCTGACTGTAAGCACTATTATTTACTTTATATTTATGTACAACGTGTTACCGCGCTGGACTCAGTAACTCTGAGATCAGGTTTTTCTGCTGGAACAACCATGACCACGCTACTTAGTCCAAGTGCACTATTACCGAAGCCGGGTTCTGCATAACTAAATAAAGGAGCTGTATCAACCTTGCCATCTCCGGCTAGTCTGGGTATGCTATCCTGACAACTACCCCTTTTTTATATGCTGCCTCTCTGCCCATTCTTTCATTAATCCAGTCCTCAGGCTTGAAACCTACAGCATAATAGTATACAGAAAGGAATGTGAGAACCAACAATCTATGTGGTAAAAGTGAGGTAATGCAAAACTCCCAGTAACACTACAGGTGCTTTCACTTACAAAGGATCTATACTTTGCATTGGCTCTCATCCAGTTGAGCCACTCCCAGAGGAGGAGTCTTCCCCTATAAAACTCTGCAGCTCACTCAAACAAATTTCTTGGACATTGCTGTGAGTTTCTCAGCTCCTGTTGCGGATTTTCCAGTTTCTGTGTTGTTTTCCATATTCCTGACGTCTGCTTGTTTTCTCTGGACATCGCCTCCTGCTTGCTCCCTTTGTATTTAAGCCTTGTGTGAAATGCCTCACTGTGTTTGACCCCCGGACTGTTAACTAGACTTTGTTCTCACCTGCTTCCTTTTTATCTAAGCTTTTGCAGACTGACCTTCAGTTTATTACCTAACCTGCTGCTCTGGACTGTCCTCTGATTTACTCCTTTATTTCTGAACGGCGGGACCATCACCCAACACTAGAGATGGCAATCACCTCAGCCTGACATCAGTATTTAATTTTTAAAGAGCACCCCCTGCTTATTTAACTCTCCCCAGCTTAGTTTCCATTTCAAGCAAAGCTTTTCTACTTTCAATGGGAGACATCCCATGGAGAAAGCTCCTTTTGTTAGATTATTCCCTTAGGACTGCCCCTGTGGGTGTCGTTATGTTTTGTCACAAAGGTTTGATTACCAGGCCCTAAATGTCTTGATTTGGATATAAGGTATAAAGTATTGTTATAACTGACCAGTAAAAAAAAACACAAGAACTATCATCGATATTGAGCCTCAACAAAGTTCCAGGAAAAAAAAATAATTCAAAGAATGCCAGAACAAATATTGGAACATAAAGAAAATAATATGAAAAATAAAGATTACTTATAAAAAAATTATTTGCAGACATAGGGGTTGAATTATTAAGCTCCAAATGGAGCTTGATGCCCGTGTTTCCATGACAGCCTTCAGGACTCGCCAAAAACAGAAGTTATGAAGCAGCGATCTAAAGACTGCTGCTCCATAACTTGTCTGCCTGCTCTGAGACATCAATCCACCTGATCCTATACGATCGAGCTGATTGCTAATTGGTCTTGAATCTGCAGGGGGCGGCATTGCACAAGCAGTTCACAAGAGCTGCTTGTGCAATGATAAATGCTGACAGCATATGCTGTCGGCATTTATCGACGTGCTGCGGACATGATACACTACATCGTATCATGACCGCTCATACTTTGATAAATTGACCCCATAGAATAAAAGGACATTTAAATTAAAATGTATACCTCACTTTTACCACATAGATTGAATTTGTTGGTCCTTCACATACCGTGAAAAAAATTTAGACTGCACTTTCATTATTTATTTTGTATTTGTTTCCCTGAAATCTAAATCCGAAAATTGCATTTTTCCAATCCCCTTGAACGGTTGCAGTGCATTCTGTGGAATGCAGAACTCTGAACCTAATAAATGTTGTAAAGTGTTTGGTTAAAATGTGCACAATCCATTTGTCTGTGGCTTTGTAGATTATCCCAAATTTACAGTTACTGCAACCCTTGAAATTTTAGCCAAAGCTACAGGGAAAATTATTGTACCAATCTTCATGAATTATAATAATTACTGCCATTAGTAATAGGATGATTTTATAGACTACTATCAGATTGTTCAATTATTTTACAAATATGACTTAAAGGGACAGTCTAAATCAAACTTTTATGATTTCGACAGGGCATGCAGTTTTAAAAAACTTTCCAATTTTCTTTTATCATCAAATTTGCTCTGTTCTCTTGGTATTCTTTGTTGAAGCTAAACCTAGGTAGGCTCCTATGCTTATTTCTAAGCCCTTGAAGGCCGCCTCTTATCTCAGTGCATTTTGTCAGCTTTTTTTTCACAGCTAGACAGAGCTAGTTTACGTGTGCCATATAGATAGAATTGTGCTCACTCCCATGAAGTCACCTATGGGTCAGCACTGATAGGCTAAAATGCAAATCTGTCAAAAGAACTGAAATAAGGGGGTAGTCTGCAGAGGCTTAGATACAAGGTAATCACAGAGGTAAAAAGTATATTAATATAACCGTGTTGGTTATGCAAAACTGGGGACTGGGTAATAAAGGGATTATCTAATTTTTAAACAATAACAATTCTAGAGTAGACTGTCACTTCAAGCAAGACTCTTGGGAAACAGACTAATATTTGAAAAAAAGCATGTATATGTTTAGATAGATTTGTGAGATAACAGAGAAAATTATAAGATGTAAAAGAGTAAGATAGTACAGCATGGTCTTGGAACCTTAGAATTTGTGAGAGATAGGAAGTTTTAATCAGAGAAGGAAGTTATTATGCTGTGAGAGTGAAGAAGGTCAGATGGCTTGTGATCAGGTTGATGAGTAAATGTTGGTATTTAGCAATTAGAATTGGTCATTTCTAATGCTGACATGAAAAAAATGGACAGAGTGATAGTGCAACTGGGTTATAGCGATGGAATTAAAATAGCAACAGCTGTTTGGAGTTTTAGGACAGAACTGGTATTAATAATGAAATGTAGTTATTTTTTATGAGACATGCATGATTGTATAGCATAGGAAATCAGCAGAGAGATTAAATTTCCTTTAGTGTCACTCAGCAGAGCACATCTGCATGAATAATATCTGCTTAGTTTGCCATTGTTTAAAACAATGGAAAATAAACCTTGGTTAGATCTATACTTAATATCCTGTCATATTTAAATAGTATTTGATAGTACATTACAATAAGGGATACTGAAATGCAGTGATGAATAATCCAAACTGGATTGTCCAGTCAATAGAATGCTGTCACATCTCACCTTGTGTGGCATCGAAAGAGATGTTTGGTTAGTAAAGAAGGAAGGGTGTAGCTAAAAGGAATGGATAATAAATATGGATGATGGATATGGGTGGGTAAAATTCTAATATATTTATTTTCATTTCTAGCTACAAGTACTTACTAGACATCTGACAAGCTTTCATCATCAAGTCCCACATTCTTTTTTACTCTTCCATGGTTATCATGACCTGATATTTTGCAGCATTAATCTCGATTCAATGTTGGGCATATTTTTTAATGTATCCATTTAGTATATGAGATTGTGTGGCATATAATGTAACACTTAAACATAGTGACTGGAAATGTACAATTCATATGATAATACGTTCGCTATTGCTCTTTATAGTCCTATTAATAATCCATAAGACCTATCAATGTCATTACCATTGACAACTCTTATTTGAGTTCATTCTTGCAACGTATGTTAAATACATGTATGAATTATTCTTTAATACATGTACCAGTATGAGAGACTTATTTTGTCTGAATATGGGCCAGATGATCAAACATATTCTCCAGTTTGGAGATAAATTATTTTGCAGACTTCACTGGAGCTGAGCTCACTGGCTTCTCTAAGAAAAATGGGGGGACCTGGAGGTCACAGAGAGATGAGAGCTGACTCCCATTAAAACTAATGAAGCTCCCTGGGATACAGTTTGCAGCAAATACAATTAAACTGAAATGTTTTCACCACAATTTAAATTGCATTTGCTTCCATTTTAGTGCACATTACTTTTCTGAAAGAAAAACATCATGACTATTGTAAAAGAGATTTAGACAGATTCTGGGAACTCCCCTGTTCAGCCAAGGGAACTTTCCTGTCTTACTCACTTTCTGAAACTGTCAGTTTTGTTTTACATAGAACAAATACAAACTGCAATACAATTTGTTAAAGTATAATCCTGATTTGGTAAAGTTACACAGAAACTATAAAAGCACAATCAGAATTTGTAAAAATTACAATCCTACATATACTGCTGTATACAGAATCAAAATACATTAAAATACAAAATAGAAAGTGCAAAGCTTAATGTAATAAAACTTAAAGGACCTGATCTGGAGTCTAAGTTAAAATAAAATACAAAGAACAAAGTGTAAATGTAATTTAATTATACACTGGCCTGGTATCACCTTCTCATCCATAGATGTAGGGAATGAAAGAAAAAAAATCCTTTCTAGAATCTTGTGAGGGATCTTGCAGTGATGGAGGTTCTTTTTAGATCATCTCATCTGACCGAAGAGCTTTAAGTCTTTAAGGCTTATTTCACTATTGAACATGAGGTTTAGAGGCCGATTTATGAAGCAGGCAAGCTGCTTATTCCGCACGAACCTTCAGGCTCACCGGAATCAGGAGTTAAGAAGCAGCAGTCATAAGACCGCTGCTCCTTAACTCGTCCGCCACCTCTGAGCAGGCGGACATCAATCATCCCGATCAGATACGATCGGGATGATTGACACTCCCTGCTAGCGAAATGCTTGTGCAATGATAAATGCGACAGCATATGCTGTTAGCTTTTATCGATGTCGGGCAGACATGATCCACTACAGCGGATCATGTCCGCCTGACAGTTGATAAATCGTCCCCATAGAATTAGTTGTCTACTAATTGTATTGTTTATCTGTGGATTGTCAGATGCATTTGACACTCCTATGATGGTTCCTATCCTAGTCTTATTTATTAAGCAGTAAAAAAAGTTGTTGTTTTTTTCCAATCGAATAAGGCCATTTGTACAAATTAAATTATATTATCTAAAATTAAATGGCTGTAACTTACATTTCTGTTCATAACACATTTGTTTTTAATGATAGACATTCACTCTGCATTCCACATTTTTTCCTAGTCCTTTATTTTTATTGTTGGAAACCCATGTTTCAATCACAAGTATATTTTTAGTAGTGTTCTGTAAGCTATTTATCTTGGTATAAAATGTAACACATGCTCAATATGATTAAATAAAGGAGATTTGAGATATCAGATTTCAGGAAAAATTCTATAACATACAAACACATTTTTCAATGTTACTTTAGAATTTTTTTTCCATATGCTGACACAATAAAATATATTTGAAAAAAAAGAATGTCATATTAACATGTAATAAGGAAGTTTCTCTGTTTCTTTATTTTAAAGTTAGGGTCACCATATGTCCCGGAAAACAGGGAATGTCGATTTTATTAATCACGGTTTAATTATTATTTTTTCTACTCACAATGTTTTTTTTTTTCCCTATTTCTGCCCACACCGGAGAGTCTACAGATTCACCTATCTATTTGTGTGATGTGACCCAATCCAATTAGGACCAGGAGTAGCTGAGAATGATTATGCCTAGGTGGGAGGCCTAATAAAGCTGTGCATGTGTGGGCTGTGTAGAGATGGATATTGGGAGCTACTGTTTCGAAAAGCAGATCTGCGGGCTGTGGCACAAACAGTGGCTGTCATCATTGAGTTGGACATTAGCAGCTGACTAGTGAGTCAGTCAGTGCAGTTTGCATGAGCTGCTCTAGTCTGGGTAGAAAGCCACAAGCAATTCAGAGAAGAAGCTGGTGAGGTGCTTTGGATGTTTGTCATAATATTGTATGTGGTTATTGGTTAAGGGCCAGACAGCCTATATATTGTTTTTCGTTAATGGTTGAATCATAAACAGCAACATATTTGTACAATGCCAAGACATGTATATTTGTGTTTTTCTGCAACAGTTGACATAACTAATTGTTTCTTTTGGATATTCAAATATGTTTGGCTTTTGGTGTGTGAAATAGCTACTAACCTTAATAAATAAAATGGTGTAAAAATTATAAACATTGACAGCTACTGTAGTAATATGTTTTCCTAATTTTCCAATATATACTCCCTACCTCGATCCCCACATACTAGACATACCCGTTTTGTTGAAGAGAATTATGGCAAACCTAGTCAAATATGTTATTAAGGTTAAATAACAGCTATGTGAAAGTGAAAAAGGGGTTTATTGCTGGTGTTTGTGTGTCGGGTTACAAGTTGAAAGTAAACATGATCGCTTGAACGCAATTCTAATTTATGCAAGAATGATTACCATGATCTCAGAGCTCTGGTTTACTTTTTTACAAAACAAAAAAATGCCACAAAACACATTAAAATTACATTTAAAAGTACAGTTACACTCATAATAACACTTTCTAATACAATTATTTTTAAAAGTTATAAGGGCTCAAAGGTATGAGGTCTCAGGTGTTAGAAAAAAAAAGGACTGCAACGAGCTTTAACATTGAGATATATACATATAGATGTCTAAAGATGGATATGTATTTGTATACAAAATACATAAATACATATGTACACAATATGTCTATATCTATATATATATATACATATACACATACACACACATATATATACATACATATACATCAGACATGTATATGTATGTATTTCTATTTTAAAGCCCTATGCTTTTCTTTCTCTAACACCTGAGAACTCATATCTTTGAGCCTTTATGACTTTTGTGTGAAATATTTTATTTTTTTTAAAATAATTTTTATTAGATGCTGTTAATATAGGTGTAACGGTACTTTGTAATGTATTTTTGATGTATTTTGTACAACTTTTATGTTTCACAAAACAGTTAACCACAGCTCTAAGTATGTGATAACCCAACGAGCATTAACTTGAATTGCACTCAAGCGATAGTGTTTACTTTCAACTCGTAATATCAGCGCAATTAAACCTGTGCGCAAACAATGGGCTAGATTACGAGTGGCGCTATAATGGTAACGCCTGAGCAATATCATGTTTTTCGTCTTTTTGTGTATGTGTTTGTATATATTTTATATCTATATATGTATGTACAGATGTGTTTAAGTATTATATGATTACTGTATATTTACTGTACATACTTAACATTCCAATTTTCTTCACTTTTAGGATAATGTACATTTTATTGTAAATAAATATTTATATATATATATATATATATATATATAATGACAATACTCTTGTATTGCTTCAGACTTGATAAAGGAAGGAACTCTTCCGAAAGCTTGTCATCTTATAAATGTATAGTTAGTCCAATAAAAAAGTATCATTGCTCAATGCAATACTCTTGTTATTTTGATATATATATATATATATATATATATATAGATAGATATATACATACCCATACCTGTATATCTATTCCTATAGCTATATAGATATAGATATGTGTTTTACATTAACAGTATCAGATATATGTAGAAATAATTTTTAATAATAAAAAGTAAAAGAGAAATTCTATGTGAAGAACATAGGAATTTTAAATATGTGTAACGCGCATAGTGCTTTGTGACTTAGGACTAACGTGGTCGGGTCAGCGCACATAAAGAATTGCTAACTTAAATGCACATTCTTAAATAATACATACTGTAAACATAATTTTTTTTATATTTTATATGTAACATTTGAATAACCCGCATTAAAGTTAGCGATTCTCCATTCTTCACATAGAAATCACACTTTGCTGCAATATAAAATAGTGAGTGTACAGCCTGTATAACAGTGTACATTTGCTGCCCCCTCAAAATAACTCAACACACAGCCACAAGTATCTAAACCATTGGCAACAAAAGTGAGTACACCCCTAAGTTGAAATGTCCAAATTGGGCCCAAAGTGTTAATATTTTGTGTGGCAACCAATATTTTCCAGCACTGCCTTAATGTTCTTGGGCATGGAGTTCACCAGAGCTTCACAGGTTGCCAATGGAGTCCTCTTCCACTCCTCCATGATGACATCACGGAGCTGGTGGATGTTAGAGACCTTGCACTCGCCCACCTTCCATTTGAGGATGCCCCACAGATGCTCAATAGGGTTTAGGTCTGGAGACATGTATGGCCAGTCCATCACCTTTACCCTCAGTTTCTTTAGCAAGACAGTGGTCATCTTAGAGGTGTGTTTGGGGTTGTTATCATGTTGGAAGACTGCCCTGTGGTCCAGTCTCCGAAGGGAGGGGATCATGCTCTGCCTCTGTATGTCACATACATGTTGGAATTCAAGGTTCCCTCAAAGAACTGTAGCTCCCTAGTGCCAGCAGCACTCATGCAGGCCCAAACCATGACACTCCCACCACCATGCTTGACTGTAGGCAAGACACACTTGTCTTTGTACTCCTCACCTGGTTGCCGCCACACACGCTTGACACCATCTGAACCAAATAAGTTTATCTTGGTCTCATCGGACCACAGGACATGGTTCCAGTAATCCATGTCCTTAGTCTGCTTGTCTTCAGCAAACTGTTTGCAGGCTCTCTTGTGCATCATCTTTAGAAGAGGCTTCTTTCAGGGACAACAGCCATGCAGACCAATTTGATGCAGTGTGCGGCGTATGGTCTGAGCATTGACAGGCTAACCTCCCCACCCCTTCAACCTCTGCAGCAATGCTGGCAGCACTCATACATCTATTTCCCAAAGACAACCTCTTGATATGATGCTGAGCACGTGCACTCAACTTCTTTGGTCGACCTTGGCGAGGCCTGTACTGAGTGGAACATGTCCTATGAAACCGTTTTATGGTCTTGCCCACCGTACTGCAGCTCAGTATCAGGGTCTTGGCAATCTTCTTATAGCCTAGGCCATCTTTATGTAGAGCAACAATTCTTTTTATCAGATCCTCAGAGAGTTTTTTGCCATGAGGTGCCATGTTGAACTTCCAGTGACCAGTATGAGAGAGTGTGAGAGCGATAACGCCATATTTAACATACCTGCTCCCTATTCACACCTGAGACCTTGTAAGACTAAGGAGTCACATGACACTGGGGAGGGAAAATGGCTAATCGAGCCCAATTTGGACATTTCTACTTGGGGTGTACTCACTTTTGTTGCCAACGGTTTAGACATTAATGGCTGTGTGTTAAGTTATTTTGAGGGAACAGCAAATTTAAACTGTTATACCAGCTGTACACTCACTACTTTACATGGAAAAAAAGTGTCATTTCTTCAGTGTTTTCACATAAAAAGAAATAATAAAATATTTACAAAAATGTGAGGGGTGTACTCACTTTTGTGAGATACTGTATATATGAGCCTGTTAATATAAAATAGATATCTATACCTATATAGCTATAGGAATAGATGCACAGGTATATATATATATATATATATATATATATATATATATATATATATAGATATAGATATATATAGAAATATGTATTTACAATAAAAAGTATATTGTTCTGTATGTAAAGAACGTTGGAATGTGACATTTTCATAACTCCTGCTGGGTTATTGCGTGAATATATGTGTCAGGTTTTTTCAGTTTGCGCTCTCCTTTGACTTCTATCGGGAGAATAAGTTAACCTGGTCACAATATTTGGTTAGCATGCATCGGGTTTTGCTTGCACCCAAACTTTTTACTTTTAACTTATAATACGAGCACAAACCGACGTGTGTGCAGAAAGCTTCCATCTAGTTAACAAGCGAGTGCTCCACTTGTAATATAACCCAATATTAATGTTTCTGTTATGGTTAAGAGGGTAATATTACTAAACAAAGAAGTGCAAAAATACAATATTACTGTATCATAGTTGCCAACATTTGGTGGAAATATCCAGGCACTAAATTGTTTACCTCTTTATGCTTTTAAATATGTTCAAATAAACTATTAGACTCGATGATATAAACTTTGCCAGCTCAAACCTAATTTTTCTCGCCGACTCTCACAGGGCTGGCCTGGTGGAATGATCGTAAAAAGGGGGCAGTCCCTGCGAGTGGCAAGATGGCTCCTATTAAAAGTAATGAAGCTCGTTGGATAGGGAGGGACACTTCGCTCCTTAGTGCGGTGTTAGCAGGGAGCAGGGGGAGCACTTTAAAATTAAAATACTGCAGCTAGTATAACTTACATTATGTTGCTTTCTGCATAGAGCAACTTACATTTGCCTATATCTTCGTATGCATTTGTTTTTCTATTAGGGTTATAAGTATTTGTATTGTTTTGAGAAAAGCTTGCCACCTTTTAGTTGGCAAAAGAAAACTGTGAGATCTGCAGTGTGAAAATCTTTATAGAATTACGCTGGGATTAGAGAGACATTTTCATATACGCCCATGGAACGCCCATGCTCAGTCCATTTTAGGAAAAAGCAACAATTACACTTTGCATTTTATATTGATAAGTACAGATTTCTGTGTGATTTTTGCACATTCAGTGTACTAAAATTACGATTTACGCTGTGCATATTTAATTTGATTTATTCCTGTGTAAATTACATACAAATTTTACTTTTCTGTTAAAATACGATTCTTGATGCACCTTAACAATACAATTTTCCCTGCTTATTTTTGTGTGAATGTTTCAAATATTTGTTTTCTATGATATTTAAAATACAAATTTTTTTGTGTGCAAATTTCATATGAAAATGCAGTATACGCCCCTTATTAATACACCCTGTTTTCAGGGTAAAAAGTGGCTTTAGATCATTCCACAAGGGAAATAACATGACTGGTATAAGCATTCTTTAATAATCTCATCAGCCCAGAGAGCTTTCAATCATTGAGCCCTTAATCTTGTTGCTGCAGAGAAATGAAGTAAAGGCATTATTCACCATGCCCACTGACACTCACTCTATTCTGCTTCAAACACCCAGAGGCCTATTAATCAAAGGTCTGTCAGACCTGATCCGACAGTGCGGATCAGGTCTGACAGACATCGCTGAATGCGGAGAGCAATACGCTCTCCGTATTCAGCATTTCACCAGCAGCTCTAGTGAGCTGCTGGTGCAACACCGCCCCCTGCAGATTCGCGGCCAATCGGCCACCAGCAGGGGGTGTCAATCAACCTGATCGTACTCAATCGGGTTGAATTGTTCCGATCTCTGTCCGCCTCATCAGAGCAAATGGACAGGTTATGGAGCAGCGGTCTTTAGACCACTTCTTCATAACTTGCATTTCTGGCGAGTCTGAAGACTCGCCAGAAACACGGATCGTCAAGCTCCATTCTGAGCTTGATAAATGGATCTCCCAATGTAATTTGCTAAAAATATGCACAAAATAGTATGTTATATTTTTTGATCTATCTATAAACTGCAAGCGATTCACAGATAACAGTTAAATAGATTCAATATTTTATATTATATATTGGGTAGGGATGGGTATGAATATTTCACAACATTTGAAAAATGAAACAAATTTTAACACATTCGTTCGTTCAAATCGAATTTTGAATGTTTACATAACATTCTAACATTCGATTTTCGAATGTTCGGTTTTGAATTTTACGATTACATTCGAAAATATATGTTTAAAAAAATTCAAATTTATATTTGTAATAGTATTTCTAATGCTTTCTTTAAATGTAATATTCGAATTATGCAATATTCTATATAGAAACATTCAAAATGATATATTTGTATCTAATATGTATCAATTTACTAGATTCCCTCCCTACCACATGAACTATTGAACTTCTGAAAAGTATTTGTTAAATAGAATGTTAAATTCGAAATTTCGAATGTGGACATTCGATATAATTATAAACATTCGAATTCGAAAGTGACATTCAAAAACTGTAAATAGCATTCGATTATAGAATTTTTAAGAATATTCGATCTTATCAACATTCGGATTTATAATTCGAATTTCAGTAATAACATTCATTCTAACATTCAAATTCGGAAAATTACACATTCGCCCATCCCTAATATTGGGGCAGGAAGCTGAAAATTGAGATAGTTGTAAAAATTGCAATGTAAATAAAATAAGCACAGTGAGAGATAGATATTCAAAAAAGTCGAAATCAATGAACACTTAACAAGGTTACTCTAGCCAGTTCAGAAGGCTCTAAAGAACGCGTATTAAAAGCAGATCAAATAGATTAACTGCTACAGCTTCTTCCAGTCAGGCATTTTTTTTGTGTAGTTCGCATTGGGATCCTTATTTAATTATCTTTGTATAGTGACAGAAATCTTTAATAATATTTTAATTAAAATCTGACATTGTTTTAATGAGATGTTCTCAGTGTGTGCACTACATAGGTTTTATGCTTTGATTTTTAACATTCTGAAAATTGTTTACAAACTCAGTGCATGTTTACGTATTATGCTGATAGAGGCAAGAGGGTAGAAATCCTTTGTAAAATAGGAAAACATATTGAGGTAAAATTTCTTTTCATTGCACTCATATTGTTAAATATGATGGTATCCTAAAAAGTAAGATGCATTTCATTAAAGGCAAATATATAATTTCAGAGCTTGGGTCTGTTTAGGATAATATAAGAACTGATGAAGGTAGAATGGTAGGAGAGGCGGGCTGGCAGTACATTGCAGGAGGGGGGTGGTGGGATAGGTTTCCTATGCTACATAAAAGGGTGAGGAAGGAGGCCATAAGAACATTGGTTGGGTAAAATGCTTTAATTAACTCTTCAATTTTGCTTTTAATCTAGCTTTGTGCTTGCAAGAGAGTGCCCAAATATTTATGTGTTGTGTTAATAATTTTGTATTATAATTTCCCTTATTACTGGTAAGAACCCAGGGCTGTGAGTTTTACAGGGTGTGTACCCAGTCCAGTTTGAGAGTGAAATCCATTTCTTTTTTTGTATGTGTATAGGGCCTGTGTCTTCCTTGCTTGTATCTCAGTGTCTTTGGTTGAAGGCATGCATTGTGTGGCTGTAGGTTAGAGACCCAGGGAGGAAAGAGACCTTGACATGGTCCCGGGCCTGTCATCATTTGGCCAAATGTAACTAACCCTTGCATTTTGCTTTAAATCTAGCTGTGTTATTGCAAGAGAGTGCCAGACTTTCTATGTTGTGTATATAATTAACATAGGTTACAAGTTGAGCACAATTAATAGTGTAGGGTGCATTATATTTTGCAAAATCTTGCAAAAAGAATACTGCACAATTTTGTTATATTTTGTTATATTAACCTAAGTGAGCCAAATATTTTTTAGTGCGCCCTATACTTTTAATGCATAATGCGGGGAGCACTATTAAATAGCTGATCACACTCATATTACAAGAAGTGAATAAAGTGTTGTTTTTGAGCTCAATCCAAAGTATAATTGTGAAATGTAGTTCTTTAATAAGACCTAAAGTAAACCATTATTATTAATAGTGCAATGTGTAGCACATAATTAAATAAATAATTTAAGTATTTATGCACAATCAATTTGGAACTTGAGCAATATCTGACATTAATTAACTTCTATTATCATATTTGTTTTGTTCTCATGTTATTCTTTGTTGAAGAGATATCTAGATATGTAGCGTGCACAAGTACTGGAACAAAACATAACAGGAAATAGTGTTGCCATCTAGTGCTCTTGCTAATGTATAACATTCTTGCAAAACTACTGCCTTAAAGTTTTGTAGCCACGTGTACACTACTGAACTTAACTATTTGCTTTTCAACAAAGGGTAACAAGAAAAGAAAGACAATTTGATAACAGAAGTAAATTGGAAAGTTACTTAAAATAGTTTTCTCTATCTGAATCAAGAAATTTTTGGGGGGGTTTGTGTCCCTTTAATAGTGCTAATACTTTTTCTGCTCCACTTGTAATGTAGCCCCCGTTGGGGGTAAATGTTGTGTATAGTGTCCTCTTGACACTGTTGCTATCTATAACACTTTGCTTAAATTCACATTCTTTCGGTTGCATATTCTGAATTATGTGAATGATTTTGTCACTTATGTAATGTAAAGTCATGGTGAGAGTTTTAAATATGTGGTGCAATCACGATAAAGGCACAATATATTAATATTGAAAAGGTCCAATATGTCACATGATAAAGGTCATTTCCTGTAATTAAAGAAATCTGACATGAAAATGTCATTAACTACAACTTAACAGTGCTTTTCAAAAACATTTTTTTCCATTTGACAACACCATAGTACTTTTAGAAGATTCTATAACTCGCATATTCTAGTGAAAAATAAACTATTTGGCAAAAGTTTAAACATTATGGGCCAGATTACAAGTGAAGCGCTAAATATTGCTTTCTTGAAAGCGATTTTTGCGCTCCACTGAGTAATTCCAGTGCATGCTAATGTACGCTGGTATTACAAGTCGACAGCAATGCGAACGCCAGTTCGTGTTTGCATTGCTGGAAGCATTGCGCTCACTAAAGCGCCCTTCCATAGGCTCGAATGGGAGCCTCGTTCTGATGCCGTTAGAGATGGCACAGAATCTAAGAAGCGCAGCGATGGCAGCAATATTACATATATATTTATGTGTTTATAGGTGTATATACACATGTTAACACATAAATATTTATGTATATAAGTATTTACATATATATTTATTGGGAACCCATAGACTGCACTCCACGCTGCCAACTTTACCCCCAAAATACTGCTTGGTGCAGTTATTTTATTAAAAAATTAAAGTTCTACATTTTTTTATTTCTAATAAAATAGAGTACACTATATTTTGGTGGCATTTGGGGTACATTTATCAAATTAAATTTGCCCGTTTGCGGGCACGCAATAAATTAGAGCTCCACTTGTAATCTAGCTATATATATATATATATATATATATATATATATAATTATCAGACAGTTTTGCAGGAACGTATTTAAAGTTTAAAAAAAAAAAAAAAAACATTACATCTATACATTAATAAAATAATAATAATATTAAAACATATTTTTATGCCAGCTGAGAGCCAGATAAGATTGCACATTCCCTGCAAATTGTAGAAGCCTTGAGCCACATCAGACCCTAGATTAGCATTATATCCCTTATAGCTCTCTATATAACAGCTATAAACCATATGGGTCTTCATATTCCGAGTACCTCTATTTACAACAGCTATAAACCATATAGGTCTTCATATTCCGAGTACCTCTATTTACAACAGCTATAAACCATATCCAAACGTTAGCCTTATAACCCCTATGCTGTCCACATCAGACCTTAGACAACATTTAGATCCCACAGAACTTTTAAGGCAACAACTGACTTCAGACCTTTTGCATTCTGCAATCAATTTTCTTCCAGTTATGAGCCATAGAAATTAGCAGAGAAGACATTTTTGTTATAAATGAGATATTCTCATTTTGGATATTCAGGAAAATGAATTTTCCCGGAAATTTTTAAATGAATTTTCATTGAAAATTTACATTTGTTTTTGTTAAAACAAATATAGATTTTTCAAAGTTACAGATGAAAAGTACACCTGTTGCTATAATACTTACCGTAATGTGATTTTCAGAGTATTGAGAGAACGTTAAGGTAAATATTAAGCTCTTAAAATAAAATAAAGGAAACAAATAAATACCAAGGATTTTTATTAGTATTTATTCTTTATTTTAATTGGTTCATTATTTCAGATTTTCATTTCGTTAAAACTAAATGAACATTTGATTTTCCTGACACTCTAACTCATTTTGTGCTAGTAATGACAATAAACCCTAGACTAGTCTCATATCTCCTTGCAGCCCCTTTTTGTGTCTACTACAAGGCATTTCATATGTGTAAGCAATAGATGAAGCTCAGCTGTTTGTGAAAGCTGGAACCAGTATACATGGAATAGCTAACCCTTTTGTGCACCTCTAATCCTAAGTACACAAAGTCGTAATGGTCTTCAGCAGAGATTGTAATCATATGTATAGCAGGGCTACAGACCCCATACATTTATTTCCTGTAGGCTACCAATGATAACTACACACCCCAGACATAAATTAGTACACTTCAGTATAGTGTGTATAAACATAACAGCACATATAAAAATGTAATTCCATTACTTTAGACATACACACAGGCTGACACACACTGAAGGATGCAGACTCAGAGCTCCATATTATACTCCACTCCCTCCAGCTCTTCCTCCTCCTTCACTCCTTCCTCACATCTCTTCCTGGATGTCCTCTCACTACCTCAAGCTAAATCTCTTCAAAACTGAGTTCCTTAATTTCCCCCCTTCTTCCAAAATCTCCACCCCCAATCTCTCTATAACTGTCGACAACTTCATCATTACCCCTACCCTGCATGCCCGATATCTCTGGGTCATATTTGACTCAGATCTTTCTTTCACTCCTCACATTCAATCCTTGGCTAAAGCCTGCCGCTTCCACCTTAAAAACTTCTCTAAAATTAGACATTTCCTTACACAAGACACAACTAAGATTTTAATCCACTCTCTCATCGATTCCTGCCTCGATTACTGCAACTCTGTCCTCTCTGGTCTCCCCAGCTGCCGCCTAGCTCCTTTACAATCCATAATGAATGCCTCTGCCAGGTTCATCTTCCTTACACGTCGCTCTTCATCTGCTGCACCTCTCTGCCAATCCCTTCACTGGCTTCCTCTTGCCTCTAGGATTAAACACAAAATTCTCCCTCTGACATACAAAGCCCTCAACTGCACTGCTCCCCCCTATATCTCAGACCTTGTCTCAGATACTCTCCCTGCCATCCCCTTCGCTCTTCTCATGACCTCCTACTCTCCTCCTCTCTTGTCACCTCATCACACTCCCGTTTACAGGACTTCTCCAGACTGGCTCCCATCTTGTGGAACTCTCCCCTAGTTTTGAAAGCTTCAAGCGCTCCCTAAAGACTTTACTGTTCAGAGAAGCATACAACCTACACTAAACCTTTCTTCATACCAGTTCCTCTCCTCCATTGCTATCCCCTGAACCCCCTTAGCATGTAAGCCTAAGAGTCCAGCTGTTTGTAGATCACCTTCTTAAGAGCTGACAACAACAGTGCAACTCTTGGCAGGGCCCTCTACCCATTTGATCCCTATAATTGTTTTGTTGTATTCCACCTTTGTTTATAGCGCTGCGGAATCTGTTGGGGCTCTACAAATAACTAATAATAATATATAATAATACCAGTGAACCCATTGCAGAGTGTACCTGTCCATCTGCCTTGGCCTTCATACTCTAGCAGTGATTTTCATATCCGTCGTGTGCCAGAAGTTTGAACAGTACTCACATATTGTCTCTTTCAAATCTTACCTCTTAAGGAGTAGCAGGCCAGACCACCAGGAGCCACTGCAGCAGCCTCTTCTGTAGTGAACATTACAGCACCTTTAATGCTTTTCTTGCTGCATGATCCAGTTATATGCTCACTTCTATTGATTTCAGTGGCCATCTTGGTACTATATTGGCTACATCATCTATACATGTGCCAACTAAACCTTGCCAGGGGTTCATATTACCTCAAGGATATGTGTTCTATAGGTTGAGAACAAAGGTTCTAAACAAATATGATGGTTTAATAATTGAAGATATAAGCAAAATAATATTGATAAATATGTGAGTGCAATAAGCATTTTCCTAGTGCAGCATTTCAACAATTTTTGGATGTGTTTTACTATTCCATATTTACATATAATAACTTAGGACTGTAACTGAATGCACCTGCGTATGCCTGGCTAATCTGAGACAACTTGGAGACCGAAACAAAACCAAAGGCAGCATTAATTTATCTTTGTTGTCTGCAAAAAGATACCAATTATCATTTGTTTTATATTACCTTAAAGGGACAGTCTACTTGAAAATGTATAGTGTTTAAAAAGATAGATAATCCCTTTACTACCCATTCCCCAGTTTTGCATATCCAACACAGTTATATTAATATACTTTTTTCCTCTGTTATTACCTTGTATCTAAGCCTCTACAGACTGCCCTCTTATCTCAGTTCTTTTGGCAGACTTGCATTTTAGCCAATCTGTGCTGAATCATAAATAACTCCACATGCGTGAGAACAATGTTATCTGTATGGCACACATGAACTAGGGCTGTCTAACTGTGAAAGACTGTCAAAATGCACTGTGATATGAGGCAGCTTTCAAAGTTTTAGAAATTAGCATATGAGCCTACCTAGTTTTAGTTTTTTAGGTTTTAACAAAGAAAACCAAGAGAACAAATCAAATGTGGTGACAAAAGTAAATTGGAAAGTTGTTTTAAATTGCATGCCATATCTGAATCATGAATGCTAAATTTTGACTAGACTGTCTCTTTAAAGCTTACACTCTTCTTATTGGTACTCAATACCATATTGCTGTCTTTTTTTCCTTCCAAATGTTATGTGCAAATATAGCCTCATATGTGCATCACAATGACATGCACAGTGGCATAAAAAAATAGAAATTCAATTTTTATTATATTATTTTTATGAATCTATGAATTACAGCTAAGGATAGAGATGTAGCCAAGAAAGGATCCATATTCAATCCTTTCATTTAGCCCATAGGGGGACACTGTATATATAAGTCCATCTTGCTTCTTTATTCAAAAGACATTTATTTTCATCCCCTCCTCTGCCATTGGTTATTCCTCTATCGATACCTACAAATTTTAAAGAGACAGTACTGCTATTATGCATATCCCTAAAATGACGGGCAACACTCGTATCTCTTTCGTAGAGGATGTCATCCCTATGCTCCTGCACCCTGTCCTTGAACATTCATTTTGTTTTTTCAACATAGAACAGGGGACAGGAGCATTGTAAGAGATAGACTACCCCTACAGAGTTACAATTAGAAAAACACCTAATGTTAAACTGTCTACCTGTATTTGCTGAAAATGTCTTACACTTTAGCATCTAGGGACAGTAGACACAGTGTCCACACAGAAAATTGCCTTTAACCTGTTGGTACTTATTTAGCCAATTACTTTCAGGTTCTGACCTAACAAACCTACTTTTTACTAACTTATCTTTTAAGTTAGGAGATTTCTTAGCGGTCAATAGTGTACTTCTTCCCACTTTTTCTGCAATTTTGTCATCTAGAGTTAGAATGTGCCAATTCTGGGATAATATTGTTTTAATATTTTGCCACTGACAGTTAAAAGTTGTAATAAATCGTATATTGTTGTCAGTTCTAGTTTCTTTTTTTGAATATAGGAGATAGTAGCGATTCAATTCTCTTACTTTGTTCAAAGTTTGTTAAATTAGATTATGGGAATAGTCTCTTTCAATAAACCGTTTGCACATTGTTTCTGCATGATATTCAAACTTTCTCTTTGAGGAACAGTTCCTTTTTAATCTTAACAACTTGCCATATGGGATACCTTTTTTTAGGGGTTCTGGATGCCCATTCGAGGCTTCCAAAAGACTATTTGTAGCCGTATCCTTACGGTGATTTTCTGTTGAAATGAGATTACCTTCTTTTTTTATACAAATATCCAAGAAGGGCAGTTCTTTGTCATTAAATACATAAGTAAGAAAAATATTCCGATCATTCTTATTCAGATCAGAGACAAATTCATGTAGACAGGTCAGGGGGCCATCCCAAAGCATTAAGATGTCATCCACATATCTAATCCAAAGGGACACATGGGAGTCAAATATTGCACCAAATATTTCAAAAACATCTATCTCCCATGCCCCCAGATGAAGACATGCATAAGTAGGTGCACATACTGCACCCATGGCTGTCCCCCTGACCTGTCTATTAACCGAATTGTCAAACTGAAACACATTATTCTCAAGAATGAATCTTAGAAGATTAATGACAAAGACTGTATGTGTGTCACTATCTGGTCCTCTAGTTCTCAAAAAATGCTCACATGCACTAATTCCTTTCTCATGAGGTATAGACGAATACAGGCTTTCTACGTCTAGTGATACAAGGATTGTCTTTGATGAAACAGACAGATCATCTAGTTTTCTCAATAGATCTGGGGTGTCCTTCACGTAGGAGGGAAGGGGAAGGGGATAGGGCCTGAGAAAAAAATCAACATATTGTCCAATGTGCTCACTAATACCACCTATTCCAGACACAATTGGTCTTCCCGGAGGATGAGACCTACTCTTATGAATTTTAGGAATTATATAAAAGGTTGGCATCACTGGGCACACTGGATTCATGAATTTAAACTCATTAGGGGAAATGAGACCTTCCATTTTTGCTTCCTGTAGAATTCTATTAAGTTTCAATTTCATTTGGATCATAGGATTTCTAGGAAATTTTTCATATTGTGATTTATCAAATAATTGTCTTTTTACCTCATTTAAATAAAATGATTCATCTAGAAGAACTAAAACTTATCGGCTGGTTTAAAAATTACTCCTTTTGCTGTATTGAGTTCTTTTAGAGCATGTCTCTGTTTAAAGGTCAGATTATCGGACCAAACCCAATTTTCTGGCAATTTTTCAATTTTTTTTTCAACAGATTTAACAAATAAGGAGACAGCAGGAACTTGTGCTATTGAGGGCATAAATGTGGATTTAGATTTGAAATTAGTTCTAAAAGTTGAACTTCTGTCTAAACTGACCCCCTTGTCTTCATTCTCTTCTAGAAGAGATTCTAAGACCGTTAATGTTTCCTCATCTTTCTTTTGCTCGGAATATTGATACAAAGTATGATGAAGTACTATTTTTATTGCAAATAAGTTAAGATCTTTAATTAAATCAAACTTATTTAATTTATTTGTAGGACAGAATGACAATCCTTTTATCAAAACTTCAATATGAGTGAGATTCAAATTAAATGAGGAAAGATTATTTATTTGTAATTCATCTTCTACCACATTTGGGGTTAATAACCCTGATAGGGTCTCCTTCGTGGTCTCCCCCTGTTTCTCAACCTGTGTCTCAAATTTTCCCCTCCCCCTCTCTGATTGCGTTGGGGATATCTCCTTTCTATCAAATTCATATTTCTGATCTCTCCACCTCTTCCTCCCCCCCCTCCTCCTTGATCCATACCCTGCGATCCAGGTGTGCCATCGTTTTTTGGAATTCTTTCTAAGTCAGTCTCAATATCAGACATATCAGTTCCTGAGTCATACGATCCTCTATCAAACTTGTAAACATATACCTTTTTATTCTGATAGTCTTCTTGATCGCAATGTAATTTTCTTCATTTACTTACTTTAATATCTGCTTGTAATCTGGAGATATGTGTTTTTTTTCCTCATTTAATTTATATATATTATTATTATTATTATTTTAATTTTCAGTGGTTGCTTTTTTTTACTGCTGTTTTTTCCTGATATTTTTTGACAAAGGATATTTTAATAATAAGGTCATCTTCTTTTGATCTCTATGTTCTTAAATTACATATAAATCATAGCAGAAGATGGTTCAGCATTTTTATCCTTGAATGAGGCTTGAGTGCTGCTATATGATATTTCCATTTCTTCTTCCTGACTTCATTAAAAAAATTGGTGGGGTGGCTGAATAAAGTTTCATAAGAACTACTTGAATTACTTAAAAACATTTACAATGGATTATGAACATTAATTCTTCATTAAAGAATACTGAATAGCTCTCAATTTAATAATGAAGCAGTCAGCAGTGCACTGGCATGGCTAATCATTTTTTGTTTCTAACAGTGAAATACATATAAAAAAATCTGGTCTTTATTTCTATTATATATTTGGATAATTTAAATTATATACAAAAAATATTCAGACTTTGTGTTCTATTGGAACATATATTTAAATTTATTTTCAAAGTTATTTATAAGTCATTTAGGTTGTATGAACATATAACTTTGAAGTGGAACAAAAATATTTTTTGCCTTTTTTGTTGCATATAAAAGTAAACAATTGAAAATAATTTCCCTTTTTTTTGTTGTAAAATGCATGGACTTGTATTGGGAGAGAATCATTTTGTGTTTTTTGCTCTTTTAAGGTGTTTTCATTATTTTCAGGTAAAGCATTGGGATTTTGCTTTTATCAACCAGTAAGCAATCAGTCCTTAAAGGACAGTAAAATCAAAATAAAACTTTAATGAGTCAGATAGGGCATGCAATTTAAAACAACTTTCCAATTTCCTTTTATCATCAAATTAGCTTTTTTTCTCTTGGTATTCTTTGTTGAAAGCAAAACCTAGGTAGGCTCATAAACTGATTTGTAAGCCATTGAACCGCATCTTATCTCAGCACATTTTGATAGTTTTTCACAGTTAGACACTGATAGTGGGGAATGGGTTTTAAAGGGATTATCTGTCTTTTTAAACAATACAAATTTTTAAGTAGACTAAAGGCTCGAGTGGAAACAGGGGTATTTGCCCTCATTCGGGCCATGATAAATAGGCCCCATTGACTCAAATGAGCAGCAGTTAAAATGATTAGAATTAACTAGAATTTTTAATTTACTAATTGCTGTATAACTTTTTTCTATAATTTCTCCAAATACATAAATAAATAATAATACAAAAATAAAAAATAAAATGTATTTGTTCTTATGGTAACTAAGGCCTAGATTTAGAGTTCGGCGTTATCCGTAAAAACCAGCGTTAGAGGCTCCTAACGCGGGTTTCTTACGCACTCCGGTATTTAGAGTTTATTTACCGCCACTCAAAATACACCTAACGCTCACCTTTCTACCGCCACCTCAGACCCAGTAGTAAACATATACCGCAAAAAAAAAAATCCACGAATCACAAAACAAATATTACACAAAGTACACTTACACTCATACAAACACAACACTATCTTTATTTTTCTTATTTTTTTTTTTTTCATTAAAATACAAAGGATTAAAGTTGCGAGATCTCGGGTGTTTGAAAAAAATCCACACAAATCCATTTTCCCATTGACTTACATAGACACACGGGAAAAGACCCTCATATACCTACATCTAACTAATAACATTATCACAAACATACACTCATCGATGCATACAAACAATATACACCACATGACATACACAAAATTTCTATTTATTACAAAAAGAACACGATTTAGCGACTTTTTCACACAAGATCATGACGTCACTCACTTTACGAGGAAAACCAGTCTTAGAAAAAAAAAAGAGAAATATTTGGAGCCTCCATTGACTTCTATTGGGAAGACGTGCTCGTGCACGCGAAACCCTCATTTCCCTAACGCACGCAAATAGCGTAGACTGAAAAACTCCAAATACCAGCGCTAGAAAATACATGATTTCATGCGTTAGACCTAGCGATGATAAATAGATCAAGAAATGACTATTTCCCTATGGTGGACATATGGTTTTTAATATTAAATATTCACCACACCATAAATATTTTTAACACTTTTAGATTACATCAACTAAAAATCCCCATCACTAGTAACACATTATTATTTCAATAAAATTACATTTACAATTAAAATAAAATTCAATACACATTTCTGGATTCACAAACACTACACAATGGGAAACATCTCTCATTTACCTTTATTATTGCATTTCAGTTATTCAACTCATATGCTTGCAGCAACTGCATATCTACATAGGCTTAACACATAATCACTCATGGATGCACATACATTACGTTTAACATTCACTCATACATGTGCATTCAAATGATGGGGGACAAACACATTACATTCTCTACAGGAATCACAAAACACAACATATGGATTTGACTGTACTTGTAACATCATGATTCCATCACCAGAAAACATTATTAATTACGTACAAGAAGAACATCATTACACCAGATTACAGATGTCACTTTATGGGAAGGAACAACAATGCCAGACCGCTATATAGAAGTCAGCATATGTGGGACACAATCACAATATATACATACATGTACATAACACGCATCACCCATCACGCAACCACAAAGCACACATTTAGATTTTATTCAGCACACAATAACAATGTAGCACAATACAACAACACAATGAGGATTTCACAACTACATAGGCAGGGTAATAATATCATGACGTCATTACAAGATTCAACCATACACATCACAGATTCACCACTGTACCGCCCCTTTAGGAACTTTAACACTCAATACTACAATACAACATATACGTAAACCACACTTTTGAACAGCATTATTATGGAGATTTCAATGGGACAATTAAGAAATATTGTCAGATCGCAAATCACTTATATATACAATACTACAGATGACAGCCGGAAGTTATTCAGTATTAGTGCCATTTGAATGGGACGCATACAATATTGACAGCTCGGCAATCACTTATATATACAATACTACAGATGGCAGACGGGAAGTTCGGAATTATTATTGCGATTTGAATGGGACGCGTACAATATTGACAGCTCGGCAATCACTTATATATACAATACTACAGATGACAGCCGGAAGTTATTCAGCATTAGTGCGATTTGAAAGGGACGCATACAATATTGACATCTCGGCAATCACTTATATATACAATACTACAGATGACAGCCGGAAGTTATTCAGTATTAGTGCGATTTGAATGGGACGCATACAATATTGACAGCTCGGCAATCACTTATATACACAATACTACAGATGACAGCCGGAAGTTATTCAGTATTAGTGCGATTTGAATGGGACGCATACAATATTGACAGCTCGGCAATCACTTATATATACAATACTACAGATGGCAGACGGGAAGTTCGGAATTATTATTGCGATTTAAAAGGGACGTATACAATATTGACATCTCGGAAATCACTTATATATACAATACTACAGATGGCAGACGGGAAGTTCGGAATTATTATTGCGATTTAAAAGGGACGCATACAATATTGACAGCTCGGAAATCACTTATATATACAATACTACAGATGGCAGCCGGAAGTTATTCAGCATTAGTGCAATTTTAAAGGGACGCATACAATATTGACAGATCGACA
Source organism: Bombina bombina (assembly GCF_027579735.1). Lineage (NCBI taxonomy): Eukaryota > Metazoa > Chordata > Amphibia > Anura > Bombinatoridae > Bombina > Bombina bombina. The sequence continues at coordinate 131,237,039 of NC_069501.1, read as the reverse complement.
ATCACTTATATATTCAATACTACAGATGGCAGATGTTACTTTATCGTTTACAAACAATATTGCATCAACATTGATCGATCACATTCTATGCACATTATACACAACTATGCACTTTCATTCATGTTAGCCTGGACGTGTGCTTGTTACTATAAGATCGCGTTTAAGAAATATTGATTACGCATATGATCAAACATTACAAACATGCACTGTATGTGTGATATTGGACACTTTCACATTGAGAATCATTGTTTGAAACTAACATTTCAGCAAACAACAAATAAACGCCCACTGTGAAAGCATTCGCGCCGCTCACATACAAACAGGTGAATACAATCAGCAAACATTACAAACTCACTACCATTGGACTAATCGTACTATAAATCCCCCAAACAACATGGCCAATGCATCACTTGTGATCCACATCAGATCAAGTGCTTACCTTGTTACGCTGTTTTGAAAGATGGATGACGATGACATGGTAGACGCTGCTGGTGGTGCTATTGGCGAACTAGCTGTTGGTCGAATCAGGCAGCCTCGGCGGCTCAGACCGAGACGAAGGGGTCGTCTGGTTCGAGGTCCTCGTGTCTACAGGGTGAGACCCACCTTGGAAAACATGAGTGACTTTGAGGTTTTTGATAAGTATCGGCTCGATCGCGAACAGCTCATTGGCCTTTACGAGCTTCTTAAACCTCATTTGGAGCCACGTATACAAATAAGGACTGCTGTTCCCCCCATGAGTAAGATGCTAAGCTGTCTATACGTCCTGGCCTCAGGGAGTTTTCAATCCGGAGAACTGTACATGCATGGCCTGGCTCAAGGTACATTCTCTGGGGTGTTTAATAACTTTCTGGACGCCATGGTACGTATCAGTAAGCAATACATAGGATTCCCACAGAATGATGGTGATTGGAGGCACCTGAAGCGGGAATTCTTTGATATTGCTCAATTGCCCAATGTCTTGGGAGCCATTGATTGTACCCACATTGCGCTGCGTGCTCCAATTGATGACTTGCCCTTCAGAAATCGCAAACATTTTCATAGCCTCAACGTGCAGTATGTTTGTGACGCACGGATGAGGATTATGCATGTGTATGCGAATTTTGGAGGGGCTTGTCATGATGCCCGCATCCTCTCTCTGTCGTCCCTGTGGAGACAGTTTGAGGAAAGACAAATGCCCCCTGGTTATCTCGTTGGTGAGTATTTGTGCTCAACATGGTTAATTATTTTGACAATTGCCCCTGTATTTTTTAACTGTTAGCGTCATGTTCAGCTATAGGATTAAATTTAACCATTTGTTATTTACCGACGCTAATGTCTAGTTTTATTGAAAAGCAGATATGTAGCATGTCTTACCTTAAGTGTTCAGATAGAGAATGCAATGTAACCATGTAGTTAGCATTTTACACAAGGTTTGGTTTAGTCAAAATACGCATATGTAGCATGTCTTAGATGAAATGGCAAGATATTATCTCATGCAATTTAACCCTGTCATTGTCTTTTTCCGCTAATGTCTAGTTTTATTGAAATGCAGATATGTAGCATGTCTTACCTTAAGTGTTCAGATAGAGAATGCAATGTAACCATGTAGTTAGCATTTTACACAAGGTTTGGTTTAGGAGAAATACGCATATGTAGCATGTCTTAGATGAAATGGCAAGATATTATCTCATGCAATTTAACCCTGTCATTGTCTTTTTCCGCTAATGTCTAGTTTTATTGAAATGCAGATATGTAGCATGTCTTACCTTAAGTGTTCAGATAGAGAATGCAATGTAACCATGTAGTTAGCATTTTACACAAGGTTTGGTTTAGTCAAAATACGCATATGTAGCATGTCTTAGATGAAATGGCAAGATATTATCTCATGCAATTTAACCCTGTCATTGTCTTTTTCCGCTAATGTCTAGTTTTATTGAAATGCAGATATGTAGCATGTCTTACCTTAAGTGTTCAGATAGAGAATGCAATGTAACCATGTAGTTAGCATTTTACACAAGGTTTGGTTTAGGAGAAATACGCATATGTAGCATGTCTTAGATGAAATGGCAAGATATTATCTCATGCAATTTAACCCTGTCATTGTCTTTTTCCGCTAATGTCTAGTTTTATTGAAATGCAGATATGTAGCATGTCTTACCTTAAGTGTTCAGATAGAGAATGCAATGTAACCATGTAGTTAGCATTTTACACAAGGTTTGGTTTAGGAGAAATACGCATATGTAGCATGTCTTAGATGAAATGGCAATATATTATCTCATGCAATTTAACCCTGTCATTGTCTTTTTCCGCTAATGTCTAGTTTTATTGAAATGCAGATATGTAGCATGTCTTACCTTAAGTGTTCAGATAGAGAATGCAATGTAACCATGTAGTTAGCATTTTACACAAGGTTTGGTTTAGGAGAAATACGCATATGTAGCATGTCTTAGATGAAATGCCAAGATACAGATTTATATATAAATTTATTTTTTAAATTTTATCTTTCTGACAACTTTTAATATGGATTATGGTTTTTAACAAATATATTTATACAACAATATACTAGTTTAAGTATTCTGTTTGAATTATGTTCTGTTCTAAATTTATAGGTGATTCTGGGTACATGAGCCGGCCTTGGCTCATTACCCCCTTGCGTAGCCCAACTGATGTGTCTGAGGAGCGCTACAATAGGGCTCATAAGAGAACCAGGGCGGTGGTTGAAAGGATGTTCGGGCTCCTGAAGATGAGATTCAGGTGCCTGGACCGTTCTGGAGGAGCACTCCAGTACAACCCAAAGAAGGTGGCTAAGATCGTTGTAGCCTGTAGCGTCCTGCATAATATTGCACAGCGGGCTGGGATGCTGCAGGCCGTCCCGGTGGACAGAGACCTCCTCAGAGATGAGGAGGATGATCCTGTTCTAGAGGGGGAATTCCAGGACGAGGGACTTGATGTCAGAGCAGACGTCATCAACCGCCACTTTAGACGGTAAATAATAGAAGTTACACTGGAGTATTTTCAATAGATGTGAACTCTAGGGAAATGACAAGTAGAGAATTGTGCAAACATGTTAGTATTGATCAAATGTTAGAATAATCTTTATTTCTCATAATATAGGTGATGCTCTGGGCATTGGGTCCTATAGCGAGTCTTTGCCACCTGGTTTTTAAAGAGGACATCAGATGGTAAGTAGAAATGTATGGACTGTTGCTGGCATGATTTGTACACAAATACATCATATGGCATACATTTTAAAAAATATAACTTTGTTTACACATTACTTAAAATGTACATAATCAGAAAGGGATACTCTAGAATGACTATGGTTCAATGTCACACAGAGGTTTGTTCTGCTCAATATGACTCATCTTCACACTTGATAGAAAATAACACAGGTTCATACACAGGCTTAGTAAGCTAGTGATAGATATTTATTATGAAATGGGGGGTGGGAGAGGGGTACAGAACTTATTCACACACTTGTATGAAATCTTTATATATAATTTCTTACATTAGGGAGATGACTTAATCTAAAGACTGAAAGGGAACAATTTGAAGCCTGACAGTGAAGATTTCCAAGACTGACAGTGGGGAAAAAGCCAAGATTGAAATTGAAGTATACCAATGGGATCATGTCTGGCATTATATTTCAATTCTGCTGACCTTGAAAACCATACAAATACATGTTCACATGGTAAGTGCAAACTATTTGATAGAATAAGGCTGTGGAGACATCCTATTGGAGACACTTAGATGATTTTCTATTTTGTAGATGGTATTTCCCAGTCCTCTATTTAATGAACTGATGAATAATACACCTATTGAAGATCAACTGTTTACCCCTGAATTGACTTTCAAAGACCATGCATTGTCCAGGTTGGTGTACCAATGCATGCTAGTGAAGACTGTAGAATATTAGTAGCTTACATACATTAGTCATATTTAGTTCTTTATTAGATATTTAGGGATCACAATCAGACACTTAGATGATTGTACTTTTTTAGATGGTATTTCCCAGTCCTCTATTTAATGAACTGATGAATAAGACACCTATTGAAGATCAACTGTTTACCCCTGAATTGACTTTCAAAGACCATGCATTGTCCAGGTTGGTGTACCAATGCATGCTAGTGAAGACTGTAGAATATTAGTAGCTTACATACATTAGTCATATTTAGTTCTTTATTAGATATTTAGGGATCACAATCAGACACTTAGATGATTGTACTTTTTTAGATGGTATTTCCCAGTCCTCTATTTAATGAACTGATGAATAAGACACCTATTGAAGATCAACTGTTTACCCCTGAATTGACTCCCAAAGACCATGCATTGTCCAGGTTGGTGTTCCAATGCATGCTAGTGAAGACTGTAGAATATTAGTAGCTTACATACATTAGTCATATTTAGTTCTTTATTAGATATTTAGGGATCACAATCAGACACTTAGATGATTGTACTTTTTTAGATGGTATTTCCCAGTCCTCTATTTAATGAACTGATGAATAAGACACCTATTGAAGATCAACTGTTTACCCCTGAATTGACTTTCAAAGACCATGCATTGTCCAGGTTGGTGTACCAATGCATGCTAGTGAAGACTGTAGAATATTAGTAGCTTACATACATTAGTCATATTTAGTTCTTTATTAGATATTTAGGGATCACAATCAGACACTTAGATGATTGTACTTTTTTAGATGGTATTTCCCAGTCCTCTATTTAATGAACTGATGAATAAGACACCTATTGAAGATCAACTGTTTACCCCTGAATTGACTTTCAAAGACCATGCATTGTCCAGGTTGGTGTACCAATGCATGCTAGTGAAGACTGTAGAATATTAGTAGCTTACATACATTAGTCATATTTAGTTCTTAATTAGATATTTAGGGATCACAATCAGACACTTAGATGATTGTACTTTTTTAGATGTGATTTCCCAGTCCTCTATTTAATGAACTGATGAATAAGACACCTATTGAAGATCATCTGTTTACCCCTGAATTGACTTTCAAAGACCATGCATTGTCCAGGTTGGTGTACCAATGCATGCTAGTGAAGACTGTAGACTATTAGTAGCTTACATACATTAGTCATATTTAGTTCATAATTAGATATTTAGGGATCACAATCAGAAAAAGGAATACATATTATAGTTGATATAGAGGTATTTGAATGGACATGAAATATTACATTTATGTTCAGCATACATATATTGTTTACATGTGATATACATTATTATGTATAATTTTAATTTTTGATATTTAAATATAATTTTTAATCAACAATATAATGGTGTATGTATTTCATTAATTTAAAATCAATGTAATGATTATCTTTAAAAAATGTTGATCAAAGTTAGAGCATAGACACCATATGATTTTAAATGTATTTTATGAATATTTTACAACGTGTGTATTAACTTTGTTCCATTTTTATTATTTGTCATTTCAGATTGGCATCTGATGACTTCCTGGAATATTTAATTTTTTTCAATTAAATATATGTTTATTTTTAACAGATTCTAATATATATCAATATAATCTGTAAATAAATAAAACTTGGACTCCCATGACTGGTAGTTGGCTATTTGACAAGCACATGCATAAGAGAAAATAATGCATTAATAGTAGAAAATAAAAATCTTCAGAGAATATTAAAATATATCTTTTAACATTAATTGGGGAGTCAGATTCTTCAATGCTTTTATATTTAAAAAGTATATATTAAAAATATTTTGGATATGTATTAATATTATGATTGTTTTAACATTTAATAAGGTGAAGTGGTTCAATTACATGAAAGTGACAGTGTTGTTGAATGTAAAAAGAATTGTATAAGATCATGTATCTTCCTTAGGTATCTCAAAACATTATTAGAAAATATTTTACAATTATTACATTTATAAATGGTAGGTCATTTAACTTTATATTTTTACAAAATTAGTTATTGGATGCCAGGTTAATCTATGTAATTTTCTAGTGGAGTCATTTAACTATACTTAGTAATATTATGTATTTATTACAATCTTACCTCTTGGGTTAGACATCAAATATCTATATAGAATGTAATTTCCCCTTTAGTTTATTTTGTCAATCTTAAATCAAAATACAATATGTTTGTGTCCTTAAAGGGGTCATTCAAAATGTATATTTTGTATACATTGTAACAAATATCATACAAGAATTTAAACATATTTAGAATGTACTATAGAATTACATTCAGTCTTTAAATATACTTGTTAAAATACAAATAAATGCACATATCTTAGTCAATGATATAAGGCATCTATATGCAAACAACAATCAGCATCAAAATAGCCTATGTAGAGATGTATTTAATCCACGAATATATATATAATTACAATATAATGATTGAATAACAAAACATATTAAGTTGGTCAAATATAAGATTATTATACAAAATGCATACATAACATATAGCTTAATGTCCCTCTACGCTGAAGGCTAAAAAAGACATCATTTAATAAATATATTTCAGTCAGTGTGTAAAACAATCTAGAAGTTCATCTAAATTTGCTTTACTCATATGTTAGACTCATTTAGCAAAATGAAGGTGCCTAGGTTTATGATATATTAAGCATTATTGTTAAATGTTTATTTAAAGGGACATGAAATCAAAATATACTTAAAGGTAGCCATTTAAAAAAACAATGATTTATACATTCTGAATGAGTATTCTATTTTAATCAACTTTAAAACTTGTCTCATATTATGAATGCTCATTGTGATGTTGCTATCATTACTTTAGAAATAAGGCAGTAAATATCTAATTTATTTGCTTCAGTACTCTGGACAGAACTTGATTGTTTGGAATAATTGATGCAACAATCGTCAAGGACAACCCAGGTTTTTATTAAACAATTGTCCGTAATATAAAATATCATTATTGATTTGCAAAGAAACATAACAAGATAACTTAACATTTGATAATCGTATTAAATAATAAAGTTGATTAACATTTCATGCTCAATCACCAATGGTAAATTTGTTTGGACAGTGTCCCTTTAAGAGATTTAAAGAGTGTATTTACTTCTCTTCCTATCTTGACATACTTTGCTTGAAAAGCATATCGAGATAGGCTCAGTAGATGAAGATTGGTGGATGCACAGAGATGCCTTATGTGATTGTCTCAACCATGTGCATTTAAATTTCTTCTGTTGAGGATATATAAATACTAAGAGAAAATGATTTACAGTTTAAAGTCTAAACAATCTTCTATCTCTACAGATCATTTGATACAATTGTTTGTTTGTAATGTCTCTTTAAAACTAAAGACGCCATTGCACAATAACATATATGAGCACTTCAGAGAAATACAAGCTCGAGGTTTATTTGCGAATAACAAAGCTGTAGTTTAACATTTATAAACAGATTATCCAAGTTACTGACATTCTAACCGGAATTTTAACATTAATAAATATTGCGTGGGAAACGCATCTTCAAACACCAGATTAGCATATTTAAACATTAGTGTAATGTCACGCAATAGCACACAATCAATGTGCATTATAAATACATTTAATAGAGCAATGTCAATACTTCACAATCAATTTATTTAAAGAACAATAAAGACATACAATATTAAATGTCTATTTGTATTAAAGAAACAGACCGTTATTAAACCCAGAAATGTCTACAACATTAATAATGTGACAGGATTAGATTTTAAACAGTATTTAATCATTAATATTTCACGGATCCCGGATATTAAATCTGCGTCACACATATCCGCATGACAGGCCCATGAGTTACAAATAAGTCTACATGAAAAATGAAGTTACAGCACCACCAAGCGGTATGTGTAAGGAAGTTACTAAGATATGAAACATTAAGGAACGGCCAATCAGAGTTCATCACACAAACACAACTTGAGTCAGGATGGTCTCACAGACATTATAACAATATTTCAAACTTTTATCCAATCAGATGTACAGATAAATTGTCCCATGGTGCATCTCATGTTTACTTCACCATATAAAAGTCCATTACACGTTGCCATCTTTGTCAGTTCTCTAATGCCTGCAGGCAGTTTATATTATTATAATATATTTATTGGACAACCCAGCAGGCATGTCAGTTCCCAGGTTCACCAAGGAGGAGAGCGCTGCACTGGTCCACGCCGTCAAGGACTTTTATCCCCAGCTGTTTGGGAACAAGAGGAGCTCGACAGATGCGCCTGTTAAGAAGGCCCTCTGGGAGTCTATCACCAATGCGGTTAGATTGGTGTGTGACGTCCAGAGGACCCAGGATCAGATCATGAGGAGATTCGGAGATATGAGGTTGCGTTTATCGAAAAAAGTCAACCTCATAAGGGACTGGGTACAAGCCCGTAAAAGAGGGGGCCAAAGAAAGGCCCCGCGGAAACTGTACCTACTCCCTTATGAGGTGACTTTATGCGAGCTCCTCAATCTCCGGGTCCCCAAAAGATTTAGATCCTCGCCATCCTCGGCCTCCTCTTCTTCCCTCCCAGCTGCAGGATCTCAAAGTCCTGACGCGGGGGACAGGGCAGATGCTTCTCCGTCCGGTGGCCTGGGAGGAGCCGATAGAGAATCTGAACCAGGTAATTATCCAACTTCATATAATATTTATAATTTTATAAATCAAAAATGTGTATTTAGTCAGATACTAAACCTATACAGATCTCACAACATACACTACATATGATGTTTAGATATCTGATTTTAGATTATTGACACATGAAATAGGAATGATGTTTCTTGCGCTCTACAGAATATGCATCACAGAGCGGAAATGTAATTTCGCATCCACGTTAACATGGGTTTGCGGAAAGTGGCATTGCTTTATACATGTTGTTCAAATGACGGATGCGTAATTCCGCTTGGAATCATTGCGCAATGATCGCGAAAATGGCATTTCTCATCCACGTTAACATGGGTTTGCGGAAAGTGGCATTGCTTTATACATGTTGTTAAAAATTAAATGGAAATTCTTAGATTAGTGAAGAATACAGTATTCTTATTTTAAATATTATATCTAATAAAAAACGAATAATACTAATAAATTATAACATATGGCCATCAATTGATGATTATGTAATAACAAGCAGATATTCTTAAAGATACAGTAAACAACACAACTGATTGAAAATAAGAGTCCAGGATATATTTATCATTAATTTAATTGCGGAAACTATTAACTCATGGGACTACCAAAGGATTAATATTTTTCTATTGATTTGATATTAATGTAAATATTTTAAACATGGCATGATTAGTATTAATGATATGCAATCCTCATTTAATATATTACAGATATGGATGTGGCTGCTGGATCCTCAAGCCAGGGCTTGTCACAGTATGGTATGTCTCATTTTCATTGACATTTGTCTTAGAAACATGGAATGAACATTACATACTAAATACACATTGTTCAATATTTATATGTAATGTCTATTTAATAGATGAAAATTATATAATTATTCGGATATCCTTAAATAACATATTTGATTTTAATTGCATGCTCAATACCATTCATTACATCAACATATGGAGTAGATAATTCATTAACAAACAACAACATTGTGGAATCTATTTAATTTTAGATTAAAGGGATACTGAGCTACAATTATTAATATTGTCTTTCACATACAGTATGCAATATTAATAAACATAAAATATAATACTATCATCATATGTGACATATTCTATTGCTAAATGTAGTTTAAAATAAAGAAAGTACGTTTATGTGCATCTAAATATTTGTTGACCAACCTGGGTTTATATTGATGATTGGTGGATACCTTCAACAAACAATATTTATTGAATCCAATATTCCTTATCTGCCTTTAAGATTAATATCGAACAACATTCTAATTATAATAGGAGTCAATGTTAAATCATTTTTTACATTTTGAACATAGAAATCAATTATTTAAATTAATCATGTCAGTGTCCCTTTAAGACAAAATAGATTCATTCATCTTTACATTATTTTTATTAAAAACTATTGATATATAAATCTAATTATCTGTTGGAGTTACTTTATAGATATCTGCATACTCTAACAGCACCATGATTACATATTTGTAATAATCAAGTTTGTTATGTATTGTGATAAATATGTGTTGTGTCCTAAACAAGATTACTGTACATTGAAAAAATGGGTCGATGTGACACATGTTTGTTTAGATTTGTCAACAGATGCTCCTCAATATGTGGTTTGTGTGTATTCTTGTAACTTCTTAAGGACATATGACGGAATAATTCCGTCATAAAACAATTGAGCTAAGTGAAAGCTGTGTCCTTAAAGGGTTAAGAACATTGATCATTGGGTATATTTAGATATGCAATAGCAGCATCTGAGATGAATTTGATGTCTAATGTAGTCTGACATTAAACATATGTTCAATACAGATATGTTTACAGAATCCCCTTGATTCAATCAAGCATTTTCTGGTGTAATGACTGCTCTATTCTTCACAATTTAAAGTTGATTAATGTTAAAATTCTAGACAGATGTGATTTAGTGATATCCAAAATGTGTTTAATAATATATATCTATATCATTCATAGAGAGAGTTGGTGTGGGAAGCCCACAGGAATCCAGCAGTGACATAGAGCCGCCTTTGCGGTCTCCTGGTAAGTCCATTGACTCATTTATATGTAATTGAAGGTGTATTGCTAATCAATATTATGATAATGATTCCGATGAAGCATAACATTATAACAAAACATAGAATTTATCTTCTGTTTATATATTTATTTTTTATATTGAGCGATTAATAATTTCTACTTTATTAGTCTACACATTTGTTATTCATAAGATGTCTAACATATGTTTTTTTCTATTTGTTTTTTTGACAACAGTCATCAAGTGATACACACATGAGAAATCTTAAATGTTCTATGTACTATGCTTTTATGAATTTAACATTAAGACAAACAATACATTAATATTCTGATTTATTGACAATAACAAATATATTGTCATTTGTATGCTCCATCAAAATGATGTAAATCATAACTTTGTGTGTGTATATCTTTAATGCAACATTGATGTGCGTATTTGAGCAACAGTAACATATGTTATAATATCTGATCTTAAGGTGTACACAACATGTTATGTTTTACAGAGATTGATGTCACATGTGGGATGGAGGAGGAAGAGGCTGCCTTGGAGTCTGATGGTATGTGAAATATATCTATCATGTTTCCAACATGTTTCTTAGTTTGAAATCATTTTATTGAAGACATTCAAAGTCTACAGCTTTTTCCCTTTAAAAAGGAATATTATTTGTCTGTTCAAATACACTACTGCCCCCTTTCTATATCAGGCAGCATGAAAATCTGCTTGTATATATTTTTTTAAGAATATATAATTCATGCCATCATTATGTCACATGCATATTCCATGCCAAAACACAATAATAAGTTTCACATTGTACAGACAGTCATTGAGATTCATCTGAGTGCCTATATAGATACCATATCCTCATTTCAGAATAGTTTACAGATTAAAACACACTTCGAAGTATATTGAAAACATAATCAATTTGAAATGCGTTGATTTGATGTCAGGATGTATGAGATGTTAATATATTTTCTTTACATTTTCAGATGGATCCACCACTTCTGGTCATCTGGATTCCGCCCCTGCCCAGTCACAGACCCCTCCCCGTGCACACACCCCTGACCATGGCCACACCTCTGCACACACCCAGAGCACTTCCCATCACCAAACTCATGTCCATGCCCCGACCACTGCCAGCCCTTCCCATATTTCATATCCTGTCCCTCCCAAAAAACGCCCATACACCCCCCTTCGCCGCTCTCCCCGTATTCTGGCCCGTACAGCTGTCCAGACCCAAACTCCCCACTCCCCAGCTGTACGGCCTACCCTGGAGCAGCAGCTCACCACTCCCCAAGCCATTCCCATCCCTCCCCAAGCCATTCCCATCCCTCCCCAAGCCATTCCCATCCCTCCCCAAGCCAATCCCATCCCTCACCCCTGTTTAAACCTTCATTGTCCTGGGTGTCAGATTGTCCTTCCCAGGCACAGCTGTAAGTATCATTCTAAATACACTTTATAAGATACTTAAAGGTACAGTGAAGTTAAATTGGTTAAATTGTGATTCAAATCCAGCATGCAATGTTAAGCCAATGTATAATAGAATACTCTTATGAATTATTCGTCATTCTCTTGATATATTTATGGAAAACAACTTATTCCTATAATTAGTTTAAAAAATAAAATAAATGTGGCCATCATTTCTTTATTGTTGGATGAATGTATCCATCAACCAGCATGCACAAACAAAGTTCATCAACAAATATTGGCTTCCATAAAAACCAACATTCTTGCATTCAAAATATAGCTTGACAATTAAAACATATAATGAATATGTGTAATTTCTAAAGATTTGTCATGTCATGCTCTATCTGAATCAGTCCATTAAATATTTAGGTTCATTGTCCCTTTAATTGGATATCACTACATATACCAAACACCACTACTTGGATCCAAAATTGTATGTCCAAATGTGGATACATTATCTCTTGTCTAACCCAGTGGGAATTTAATTTCTTCTGGTTGCTATGTTTACACAGCTTGTCCTCAATGCCAAAATGTTTAAGGATAGGTGTGCCTACCACAGTCTAAATAGAATTTTTAAATTGCTGATGTAAGTACAATGTAAATCCTTTAACAAGATTTGATACACTCAAGCTGTATAAGTGGATCATCTAAAAACAATTAAAGGGGACAACATGTTTGAGTAACATGAGCCTTTAATGATTTCTGTCTGTCTGAATAACCTAATTCATGTGTAAAGAATATATGAAAAATAATTTATGTAAATAATTATTTTTCTTTATGATGACAATGTATGTATTAAAATATTTTATTCTGTTGTGTAATTATCCTTAATATTTAATTTTATTTTATTTTAGGCTGTGACTCAGCATGGCTCATGCTAGAAGGGATAGCAAGAGTCGAGCAGGCCGTGTTGAGGAACGCAGATGTCCTGAGAGGGATGAACAACACCATGCAGGCCCAGCTCCGGATTCAGGACTTGACTCTGCGTGAAATTATGCAATTACGTTCAAGGCCTGAATCTGGAGCTGGACATGCACAGGACAATGAAGATGATGACCAGTAAGTGGAGGATCTGGATATGCTCCATGGTGGCAGATAATAATCCTCCGTCCACATGTTGAATTAGTATTTATATTGTTGCCATTTGGCCTTTTTATCAGTTTATTGTTGTGCCTGTTGCACTCTTTTACCTTGTCATGTGTCTCCAATGAGGCTATGCTGGCCCTTGGCAACTCTCTTCATGGACTGTGATGCACTGTGTTACCTTGCCATGTGTCTCCAATGGGGCTATGCTGGCCCTTGGCAACTCTCTTCATGGACTGTGATGCACTGTGTTACCTTGCCATGTGTCTCCAATGGGGCTATGGTGGCCCTTGGCAACTCTCTTCATGGACTGTGATGCACTGTGTTACCTTGTCATATGGCTCATATATTCCTTATTTTTACAAGATTATTTATAAACGTTGTGTATGTTTTCTTACATACTAATAAAATACATTTTATTTCACAAATCTTTGTCCTCATTCTTCCTGTTATTTTTTGAAAGCTCTAGTTTATGTTGTTTATCCTTAAAGGGACCTAACAAATATATTTGTTATAATGAAATCATATATGTAAGACAATAGTAAATGACTTTAAGATTAACATCTCCAATGTAATCTTATTATTTGTGTTTATATTATTTTCTCTTAGCTCTATCATTGCCTGATTATGATTAGCAGAGTAATTTCTTTATATATGTATATATATTTTTGTATTTGTGTATATATGTATATTTAAATGTTCAGATCCATGTGTGTATTTATAAACTCTGCATGAATTGATGCACCTTTACCAAATGATCTGAGTATTGATACAATGATATAATCCCTGTAAAGTGTTAATTTTATTTAAATAGTATTGACTATGTGTATGCTCTTTTTAAAAACAAAATAATGTCCCTTTAAGTGATGTTGATCACTATTGTAAATGAATGTATTTCCATTTGTAAAGCGTTTTTGTCCTTTTTACAAGAACAAGGACATATAGTTTTATTAATAAACAATCTTATTGTAATGTTGACAGCACCTGTATTTCATTTTCAAATCTATATTATTGTCAAAGTGTAACCAAATCAATCTCTGTGTGTAATGCAAATAATGTAGATGATGAATATTAGTTAACTAATATGTTAACAAAATACATCTCCTCCCATATATGGCTATCGGTAGGCTGACAATAATTAAACTTGAATAAATGACACGTTTAATCAATACATGTATAACTATTGTTATTCAACAACAATCCAAACATATCTTAAAACATCAATGGCATATGTATTTCTCATGTGTATCTTTTAAATGTTAAAGATATACACCATAGCTATAGTTCAAGGGACAGTCAAGTCCGAAAAGATGAATCATGATTTGGTGACATTCCTAGATAGCAATCTACACACATACTAGTTCCTAAAATATAAATACGTTTCTTAGTGATATGCCAAGATGTCACTGAGTCCTTGTATTGTCTGCGTTTTTTCAGCGATCTCGGATGCGCCATGTTGCTTAAGACGTCACCTGCCAGGCTGTCCAATGATTCCTTGTATTGACTGACGTTCTTACGTGATCAGGAATATGCCTTTTATTGGATTGCGTTTTGACGCGATCAAGGATGCGCCTTTTTTTTTTGGGCGTTCTTACGTGATCAATAATGTGCCTTTCATTGGATGGCGTTCTTACGTGATCAAGGAAGCGCCATGTTAAGACGGAACATGTAAAGGTAAAAAAACGTGTGATTGGATTGCGTAGTCCCGCAATATTTGTGCACGTTAAAAACGTTTGTGACTGCATGCAATTTTACAAAGCTTGCGAATATGTATTATTTGCATCATGTTACATTGTTGACCCGTAGCTGATAAAGACCAACACATTCTCTTTTGCTGGATGTCTGGTTGAATCAACGAACGAAAGCAAAATGTTTTCATGCATAGGATATTTATAGGCAAGTGCAAATCTCTCCAGTCCATGTTTAATATGTTTGTCAACAATGTTCCTTTTTCTGAAAAATTACTGTTGTGTTTAATGTTGAACATATCTAATTAATAAATATGCGCTATTGTGTTTGAATAAAGTAATCAATATGCATTTATCATATGCTAAATATATGATGCCGACTTCTTCTAAATGTAATTTCGTTGTATATTTTATGAAAGGTTCATTAGACACTCACATTATAAATAAAAATATTTGATTTTGTCTCTAGTTAGATAGTCCATTGTTTAACCAATCGGTTTATTTTGTCTTGTGTTGTAATAAAATGTAAGTAATTTTCTTAATCCTCGCAAAGCCAATGAGTTTCATGTGAGTACCATCTCCAGCTTTGTCCAGTTTGTGTAAAGGGTCTTTTCATATGTTAATGATGGGGTATTGTGTTGTTTTACGGTTGTAATGGTGGTTCATCTATATTTTCAATATAGCTAACCCTATTTTATTTTCAAGTGTTTGAAGCTTTTTAATATTGATATCAGTATATGTTAATCTTGTTGTTTGTAGTAGTGTCTATTACATACAGTTATGTAAAAATTATAGGATACTGTCCCTTGAATGCAAATGTTGTTTTTTGTATCATGTATGAGATCCACATAGTTTAATCTTCAAATTTATTTTTGTTAGCATATTTCCCCCCCCCCACTCCTAAAAGGACTTTAAACCATATTCATTGTTAAAAAAAAATTCTTTACAATAAAATATT
Source organism: Bombina bombina (assembly GCF_027579735.1). Taxonomy (NCBI): domain Eukaryota; kingdom Metazoa; phylum Chordata; class Amphibia; order Anura; family Bombinatoridae; genus Bombina; species Bombina bombina. The sequence continues at coordinate 131,221,254 of NC_069501.1, read as the reverse complement.
AACACAATAATGTCTCTTAAAGAAAATAGACTTTATTTAGCACGTCAATATAAATGTTATTTAAATTTATTTTTTTTTACAAAGTACATGTAGATATACCAACAAGCTTAAAATATGTGTTAGCATATGTAATGTTGTTAAAGGGACAGTTTAGAAAAAAAAATTTAAAAACATTATTCGAAAAGTCAATTCTGTAATATCAAGGATATCAAATGTTTATCAACAATTGAACATTTGTCTGGGTTTATTTACATTTGCTCTCTTAACCTATGAGGTTGGTGTGCTCATTTCTTAAATCTTGAAGAGTGCTTGTAATCATTATAAAATTTGAGCACTAGAGGGCATTTGGATAGCATTTGTATATGTAAAACCTTGTGCTCATACAGCATATTATTGACCATGTATTGATCATTGATATCTAAAATGTTGTTATGTCAGAACAACAAATAAGTGGTCATTTTTCATAGTCATAGATACAAGGGTAAGCACATAAGTCACACATGTATTTCTCCATGTTTTGTTGTTTCAAACTTTATAATGCGTAATACAGTGTTTTCTTTGTAATCAATAATTTTCTGACTGTCCCTTTAAGCTGTGTTATTGGCATTCAAACAGTAATATGCCATCATGGATAATTGTTATGGTAATTTAGTTAGCGATTCGGGAAACAGTTTGGACATCACATCACAGAAACCAATCAATATCATGAACAAGGATAGGTATGTGATGATGTGGTTTTCACACACTTATAACCCACACTCTGCAAAGAATCTTCCTCCATGGACCCGGTCCCATAGAAGTCGATTATATACAGAGTGTGGTCCACAAGTGTATGAAAACCACATCATCACATACCTATCCATTACACAAAAAAAATATTTTAAGATGGAAAAAAATACTTACTTCCTCTTCCTTCCCCTCTTCCCACGGGGCTGAGGCTCTGGGAGAGGCAACTGCCGACTCCGAAGAGTCCTCCTTGGAGCTGTTGTGGGAGGAGTGGAAGGAAGAGTACTGGGACGACCAAGGTGAGGAGTAGATGGCTGAGGAGGAGGAGAAGATGGATGAGGAGGAGAAGATGGCTGAGGAGGAGGAGGAGTAGATGGCTGAGGAGGAGGAGGAGTAGATGGCTGAGGAGGAGGATGACATGGGCCGGCAGGAGGAGATGGCCCAGCAGCAAGAGGCCCAGCAACAAGAGGCCCAGCAACAGGAGGTAGACCAGCATGCGCCTCCCGGAAAAATGTGAACATTTCCTGATGTAGATTAAACATTCTTGTTTGTCCTTCTTGTATTTTATTCAGTATATTGATTATTTCATTTTGGCCTTGAATTATTTGATTCTGCCCATCAAGTATTCTGCGTCGTCCTTCTATGTTTTCTATCCGGGAGGTACGCATCTGGTCTATGTACTCCAGTAGAACCCGCACCTCCGCTATTTCTTCTTGTTGTGCCTGTCGAACCCGTGCACGGCGGGGTGCCCGTGCACGGCGGAGTGCGGGTCTTTGAGGGACCTCGGGTTCCGCGGGTTCCGCGGGTTCAGCGGGATCCTCCTGTGCTTCCGGGGCCTCTTCATCATCTCCCGTGCGCTGTTCGTCACGGGGGGCCTCTTCCCTCCGAAGTGGGAATTCCTCACCACCACTCTCATCCCGGGGAGATGCAGGAGGCTGTGCTGCCTCGTCCCCAGACTCTGTATATAAATAAAAAAAAAAAAAAAAAATGTATATATTAGCATATTTGCAAATAAAGGTTTAAATGACTTAGCTTACGATACAATTACAAATGCAGAATCATTAATCCACTTTGAAATCTAACAAACAATCAATACGATTTCCGCTTTTTCTAAACCGTGTTTGTGATATCTGGTCAATGTGAATGTTTTTGCGTTTGTTTTCAGTCTGTTTAAATGCACACCTAACCTATAGCCTAGATACTGATGTAACCGCAAAGTAATAGAATGCGTGTAAACAGCGTAATAGCATTAATCTGATCCTTAACACATGAAACCCAATGTTTTATCTTTCATGATTTAGAAGCATACATTTAGTATCAACTTTCGAATGTACTTTTCTTATCTAATTAGCTTCATTCTCTGGATATTCTTTGCTGAAAAGCATATCTAAATATGCTTATAAGATGCTGATTGTTAGCTGAATATAGCTGCCTCCTGTGATTGTTTCACCGTGTGCATGGCTATTTCTTCATTAAAATATATCTCAAGAATGAATCAAATTAGGTAATATAAGTACATTTGAATGTTTTGTCAATTTGTATTCGCTACCTCAATCATGAAAGTAAATGTTTGCGTATAGTGTCCATTGAAATACATTCGTATGTGAAATTATTGTTCAATGAGCTTACCGTCAGATGAGAGTGGCAGGTTCCCGGTATCGATTCCTCCGATACCGACTACTTCCACCTCGGAGATGCTGGGCCGCAACATTTCCTCCCATCTGCAGTACTCCATTTCAAGGGCAGGGCCGCCACCGGTCCCTGCGGCATGTCGGGCCTCCAGGCTTAACTTTTTTTTAAGTTCAAGTTTACAGTCCCGGTACCGATGTTTTATAGAATCCATATCCCGGTTCCGGCCACCCACTGCATTGACTGCATTCCTAATCTCGTTCCAGAGCCTCCTCCTGTCAGTCGGGGTAGTCTTCTGGTGCTGCAGCATCCTATGCCTGGCCATATAGGCCTCTACGAGGGCCTCCTTCTCCTCCATCGTAAACCTCGCCTCCCTAGTCGCCTTGGCCTTCCCCTGTGACGATGCCCTCTGTTTCCCGGACTGTGAAGCCCTACTCTGACCGCCACTGGGCCCAGCCACTTGGTCATCTTGAACCAAGTGGCTGGGTCCACCCACCGCTTCCACCCCCGCTTCCTGCCCCCCTTCCTGCCCTGTTCCTCTCCCCCTCCCTCTACTCCCCCCTCTACCTGTCCCCTGCCTGGCCTCCATCTCCTCCCTAAACTAAACCCCAAATAATCAAACAAAAAGTGAGTGTGATGAAATGAAAGGGGGTCAAAATAAAGAACTAAAAAGACAAAAAAGGTGCTTAAAGTGTGAGGGATGTAAACAAAACAAAGAGGGTAAGGAGTATTTAAATAAACGAAAAGAAGAAGACTAAAAGGAGGATATGTAAACTAAATGTAACTAGGGGATGGGTATGGGATGGGTATGGGGTATGGGATAAGAGTAAATGGGATGAAAGGGAATGGGACTACAAGGAATGGGGTATGGAGTGTAGTATGAGGGGGTAGGGGGTATGGAGTGTATGTAGTGTTATTGATAAGTGTATGTATGTATTGAATGTGTTTGCGTGTAAATGTGTTAAGTGTACAGATAAATCACTCGCTCGCTAACTCACACTACTTCTAATTCTCAATAACAAACACTCCCACTAACGCTCACTACCTACCACTAACTGACGCTCACACTAACAACTATCACTAATAACTCCCACTAACTCACTCACGCTCCCACAGACTCTCTCCCACTCCCACTAACTCCCACTAACTCACTGACTCTCTCACGCTAACACTACCAACTGACTCTCTCACGCTAACACTACCAACTGACTCTCTCACGCTAACACTACCAACTGACTCTCTCACGCTAACACTACCAACTGACTCTCTCACGCTAACACTAACTCACTCTCAAAAAATCTCTAACTCTCTATTCTTAAATCTCAAAAGACCCACCAGCAACACAGTCAAAGAAGCCATGCTTGTGTGGTGCTTATATACCCTGTGTAAATGTTTAATGATGTCCCAATTTCCATTGAAATTAGTGTTCAGGTGTGCTTTATTAGCAATTAATATTATTGCAATGTGTATTAGGTGTGTTAATTTGCGCATGCTCATTTAGAGTTGGTATTTGTGGAATGTGTAGAATGCGATGATGTCATAGTGTTCGTTTTCGCTTTCATTGTCCAAAAGTATTCTTTTTAAATGTGAATTTGCGATGGTGTGTTCTTCGTGAAGTGTTGTATATGTATGTTTTTCATAATATATAATGATATTGAATGCGATTTTGTTTCTAGTGTATGTATATATTTTTTAATCCTTGTTGTTATTGTGCGATTTTCCGCATCTTAAAGTATATGCGTATTCCCCGTATAAATAGTATTAAAACTTCCCCCGCTTGTGAATGTGTAATGCTTGTGTGCTTTGTTGATTGATTGTTGTTGTGACATTTGCGGTGTGTTATTGTTGTGCATGATGTGGTATGCGTCATATGACCGAGCTGTGCGTATTCTCGCGAGATCGAGTGTTAGGTGAAAAAAGGCAATTTATTTGATTTCCCATTGATCTCTATGGGAGACTGTCTAACGCGGGCAGGATTACGCGTGTGACATACACGCGTTAGGAGCATCGTTAGATGGTCTTATCTTAACTCTAAATACCGGAGTCAAACAATGACGTGCGTTAGACATAAACACGCGTGGCGTTAACAGCCCATCTACCGCCGAACTCTAAATCTAGCCGTAAGCATTCTAAAAACTCTGATTTATCAAATGTCTGATACGTCTTTATGTTACTGTCCTTTAACTAGAAAATGTATGCTGTATGTTATAAATAAAGGAGACTTACAAGCAAAAAAAAAAAAGTTTTTGTGATGAGTCAAAATGTTAAGTATCTGACAATTACTGTGTTAACTTAGGTAACATGCTTAGAATTATTATCTATATATATAGGAACTGCCTTTTGTTGACCATATTAGACAAACTGATGTAATAAAGTAAAATAACTTCTTGTTGGTTCACTATCATGATACTAATGGAAGAAACCAATAATGTATAGCTATCTATCTATCTATCTATCTATCTATCTATCTATCATCTATCCACATATGCTACTTCATGGTTTCCTTAAAAATAATATTTATCTATCTATAATTTCTCCATAAAAATTACATTATCTGGATTTATTAAACCATATGTGACTTTATTTAACTCTGTGATGTTTCAGAGACTGTAATCCCTTACTCAGATCAAATCAAATACAATAGTGAAACAAACTTAATGGGACAATGAACCCAAATTTTTTCTTTTGTGATTCAGATAGAGCATGCAATTTTAAGCATCTTTCTAATTTACTCCTATTATCAATTTGTATTGTTCTCTTGCTATCTTTATTTGAAAAAGAAGGCATCTAAGCTTTTTTTTTGGTTCAGGACTCTGAATAGCACGTTTTTATTGGTGGATGAATTTATCCACCAATCAGCAAGGACAACCCAGTTTGTTCACCAAAAATGGGCCGGCATCGAAAGTTACATTCTTGCATTTCAAATAAAGATACCAAGAGAATGAAGAAAATTTGAAAAAAATGTCATGCTCTATCTGAATCACGAAATAATTTTTTTGGGTTTAGAACAGTTTCTGAGTACATAATACAAAATATGGGTTAATTGTTCCTTCCAAGGGACTAATTATCTGGTTTGTGAACTGATTTTATACACATCCTACATAATCATTTTCTACTGTGGTTATGATTTTCGACTGTGTCTTTTGTTGAATAGTATGGGAAAAGTATAAATTGGGATTGGACTTCTTTATTCAGCACACAGCCCCTTAATACAGGCAGATTTAGGTATGTTTTTGGTGTATTGCTCTGTCAAAGTCCATCGGGGTGACCTCACTTAACAACCTCTTAGTCACATTTAGATTGCTGCAGTCTTACATAGCAAGACCTTTGGTTAACATATAGTTAATTTATGTAAAAAATGAACTCAAGACAGGTATATAAAGGAAAATTATTCTTTATTCAAATACCGGGAATACAGCACACAAAATAAATTATAATTAAGCTTAATAGTTTAATTATGCATATATAAATATCCACATGTACTTCTCTGGATTGGACCAGGCTGAAAAAAAATTCAAAAATAAAAAATAGATTCTAACCATAAACATATGTGGAGACATCTCCTTTAAAAAAAAAAAAAAAAAAAAGCCAGTACTGTTTACGATTTTTTTTTTTTTAATTATCTCTTGGAAAAACCTGCAACACCACTACCAGATGGCAACCCTAACACTTTTAGAAGGGATCCATTGCCATAGTAATAATTTGTAGATCTATGCAGTAACCCCTAGAGATATCAGCAAGTTGCAGTTTGTCTAACAATGATACACATGTGCATTATATCTGCTGCAAATTATTAAGTCAGCAGCATAGATTATTTATGATGAAAACACACCTGTGACAGCCCACATAGTGTAGGTACATAGAAATACAAAACAACTGAATCATTTTTCTATCTCAAATGATTCGTTCTGGATATCAGGCCAGTTTCAGCAGAACAAACAGCTGCAAAAACGAGACAAGGTTATTAGGGCACACAGTCCACACTTTAATCCATAGTGCATACAGCCGATTGACCAACACAGTCTTTTTACAACACCAACAAATGCTTTACATGACACAGACTTGATAGTAGATCAAAGGTGTATCAGAAGTGTGTATGCTGTAGCTCACATTCAAATTGCAACATAGTTTCTTGTACTCACAGGATTTGTGTGTCAATGTCCTTGTGTATCGATTCTCCAAATAGACAACTTACACCCCAGTAGCATCCCACCAGAGTGTAGCCACCTCAGACAAACTTATTTCTGGCAGCATCTCCACAAACACCAAAATTTGCCTACATGCATTTTATCACCTTCCTTGTGAGGGGCTTCCTCAGGGCTCTAATCTATATAATGTAATAATCAGTCCATTATAATTAACATTGATGATGATTGGACTTAGTCTCCCTAGGTATGTAGATTTAAGTTGTTTATGATGGATGGGGGTGTAGCCTATGAGTTTTGATGTGTTACTGTCCCATGAAGAAAAAAATACACTATATTGAAAACAATTGGACTCTGCAACATTAATATTTAGTAGAGGTAAGAGATATTGGGGCCCATTTATCAAGCTCCGAATGGAGCTTGTGGGCCTGTGTTTCTGACGAATCTTCAGACTCGCCAGAAACACCAATTATGAAGCAGCGGTCTAAAGACTGCTGCTTCATAACCCTGATTGACACCTCCCTGTTGGCGGCTGATTGGCCGCGAGTCAGCAGGGGGCGGCGTTGCACCAGCAGCTCTTGTGAGCTGCTGGTGAAATGTTAAATGCAGAGAGCGTATTGCTCTCCACATTCAGCGAGGTCTTGCGGACCTGATCCGCACTGTCGGATCAGGTCCGCAAGACCTTTGATAAATAGGCCCTTAGGTCTATATCAAAATATTAATAACAGAGACTATTGTTTTTAGCATATACCAATGAGAGACAAACTACAAGAGTACAAAGGGGTACTTAATGATGCAGTAACTGCAATGTGGTGGTTTGAATATATTCTGTAAAGAATTTCATATGCTGTTTTGGCCATTTATTTGCTAATACTGATACTATGTTGATTTATGTATGGCTATTAGTCACCATGGCAATGATGTTTGGTCCATTTTCAGTGGGGGAGGTTCTTATAGTATGTAACTTTGTTTCATGATTGTATTTGGTTTGGTCTGAAAAAGGGGATATGTTCCCCAAAACATGACAGAGTTAAATAAAGAGAGTGCAGATCTCTCCCTAATCCCACATCTCAAAATTGATTTTTGCTTTCCAGTGGAATTGGTCCTGGTGTTTTGTTTGAGTGATGCAAAATGTATATGTGCAATAAAAGCCCACAGCTGCACAGCTTTTAAACAGAATAGGTCTTGAAAAGGTCTTTTTATGTTAAGTACCTGTTTTTGAGATAGAAACTGCAAGATCACCAGAAACTGACATATATAATAGCCCTTTCACACCAATTAAGATTATTATATAGGTATTTTGACCTTTGTTCACCCTACACTATGGAAATACATTTTGAAGGAAGAGGGAGGGATGGGTCGATACACTACATAAAAATGGGAAATCAAATAATAAAGAGAAAACTAAATATAAACTGGGTACCGGCAGACAGCTGCCAAAACCTAAGATGGTTGCTACTAGCGGGAGGGTGGAGGGTTAGAGACCTGTTTGGGATCAGGGAGGTGGGAGGGTTTAGGAGGGATTTGTACACAACAGACCCCCCTAAACTGCATAATGTAAGAGAGCTATTTGGGAGGGATCAGGGAGGTGTCAGGTGGGAGGGTAAACCCTACTCTAGAGCAAATATTAACCTTACAAGCTAACTGATTAACCCAGTCAGTGATGAAAATTTCAGAAGTGTGGTGCAAAACTGCAATTAGCAGCCTTCTAAATATTCAAAAGCAATGGCAAAGTCATACATGTCTGCTATTTCTGAATAAAGGGGATCCCAGAGATGCTTCTACAACCATCCGTGTTATGACTGCAGTATGTGAATAATTTCAGTGACAAACCCAAAAATGTCCAAAATGCTATTCCGTAGCTTTATCAAGTTCTTTTAAGTGTTGAATTTGGCCTAAAAAATATGTTAAAAAGACTCTTGGTGCTTGATATAGCCTAAGAGGTGCCATTATGATCAAATTGAATAAAAAATTAGCCTTTTTGGCCATAAAAAGACCCAAAAAGGCCTAGGCCAATATATATTGTGATCAATCCCTATGGGGGCCTATTTATCAAATGTTTTGCGGACCTGATCTGACAGTGCGGATCAGGTCCTCAAGACATCGCTAAATGCGGAGAGCAATACGCTCTCCGTATTCAGCATTGCACCAACAGCTCACAAGAGCTGCTGGTGTAACGCCGCCCCCTGCTGACTCGCGGCCAATGGGCCGCCAGCAGGGGGGTGTCAATCAACCCGATCGTACTCGATCGGGTTGATTTCCGGCGATTCCTGTCTGCTTGCTCAGAGCAGGCGGACAGGGTTATGGAGCAGCGGTCTTTAGACCGCTGCTTCATAACTGCTGTTTCTGGCGAGTCTGAAGAGATGAAATATTTCTTTGATCTGAATACACCAAAACCCAGTTAAAGCAGGGGCTGTTGCTATCTGTAATTAAAGGGACATTAAACCCACATTTTTTCTTTCATGATTTAGATAGAGAATACCATTTTAAACAACTTTCTAATTTACTTATACAGGGAGTGCAGAATTATTAGGCAAATGAGTATTTTGACCACATCATCCTCTTTATGCATGTTGTCTTACTCCAAGCTGTATAGGCTCGAAAGCCTACTACCAATTAAGCATATTAGGTGATGTGCATCTCTGTAATGAGAAGGGGTGTGGTCTAATTACATCAACACCCTATATCAGGTGTGCATAATTATTAGGCAACTTCCTTTCCTTTGGCAAAATGGGTCAAAAGAAGAACTTGACAGGCTCAGAAAAGTCAAAAATAGTGAGATATCTTGCAGAGGGATGCAGCACTCTTAAAATTGCAAAGCTTCTGAAGCGTGATCATCGAACAATCAAGCGTTTCATTCAAAATAGTCAACAGGGTCACAAGAAGCGTGTGGAAAAACCAAGGCTCAAAATAACTGCCCATGAACTGAGAAAAGTCAAGCGTGCAGCTGCCAAGATGCCACTTGCCACCAGTTTGGCCATATTTCAGAGCTGCAACATCACTGGAGTGCCCAAAAGCACAAGGTGTGCAATACTCAGAGACATGGCCAAGGTAAGAAAGGCTGAAAGACGACCACCACTGAACAAGACACACAAGCTGAAACGTCAAGACTGGGCCAAGAAATATCTCAAGACTGATTTTTCTGAGGTTTTATGGACTGATGAAATGAGAGTGAGTCTTGATGGGCCAGATGGATGGGCCTGCGGCTGGATTGGTAAAGGGCAGAGAGCTCCAGTCCGACTCAGACGCCAGCAAGGTGGAGGTGGAGTACTGGTTTGGGCTGGTATCATCAAAGATGAGCTTGTGGGGCCTTTTTGGGTTGAGGATGGAGTCAATCTCAACTCCCAGTCCTACTGCCAGTTTCTGGAAGACACCTTCTTCAAGCAGTGGTACAGGAAGAAGTCTGCATCCTTCAAGAAAAACATGATTTTCATGCAGGACAATGTTCCATCACACGCGTCCAAGTACTCCACAGCGTGGCTGGCAAGAAAGGGTATAAAAGAAGAAAATCTAATGACATGGCCTCCTTGTTCGCCTGATCTGAACCCCATTGAGAACCTGTGGTCCATCATCAAATGTGAGATTTACAAGGAGGGAAAACAGTACACCTCTCTGAACAGTGTCTGGGAGGCTGTGGTTGCTGCTGCACGCAATGTTAATGGTGAACAGATCAAAACACTGACAGAATCCATGGATGGCAGGCTTTTGAGTGTCCTTGCAAAGAAAGGTGGCTATATTGGTCATTGATTTGTTTTTGTTTTGTTTTTGAATGTCAGAAATGTATATTTGTGAATGTTGAGATGTTATATTGGTTTCACTGGTAAAAATAAATAATTGAAATGGGTATATATTTGTTTTTTGTTAAGTTGCCTAATAATTATGCACAGTAATAGTCACCTGCACACACAGATATCCCCCTAAAATAGCTATAACTAAAAACAAACTAAAAACTACTTCCAAAACTATTCAGCTTTGATATTAATGAGTTTTTTGGGTTCATTGAGAACATGGTTGTTGTTCAATAATAAAATGAATCCTCAAAAATACAACTTGCCTAATAATTCTGCACTCCCTGTATAATCTAATTTGCTACATTCTATATATATCTTTTGTTAAAAAAATAGCAATGAACATCTCATGAGGCAAATACATGCAGCCACCAATCAGAAGCTACTGAGCATATCTAGATATGCTTTTCAGGAAAGAATATCAAGAGAATGAAGCAAATTAGATTATATAAGTAAATTAGAAAGTTGTTTAAAATGGTATTCTCTATCTGAATCATGAAAGAAAAAAATTTGGGTTTAATGTCCCTTTAAAGTGATGGTAAACTTTAAATAATAAAATGCCATAAATGTCATTAAAAAGTATATGTGTACCTTTTTTTTATAATCCATCTGTGAAAAGGTTAAATTAGTGCATATAGTAATGCTTTAATTACAATGTTATGCCGGCCCACATGGATGAACTATTTTTCAGTGAACATCCAATCAACGTGTGTCAGTTGACAATCTTGAATCTGGCCCCTTTAAAGCCCATAGAAAGCCTATGTAGAGAGTGGATGTGACTGCTCTATATATCACAGCCCAGCCAAAAGAGGAAACCGCTGCTCCATAACTTGTCCACCTGCTCTGAGGCGACAGACAGAAATCAACCCAATCAAATACGATCGGGTTCATTGACACCCCCTGCTAGCGGCCGGTCAGCTGCGAATCTGCAGGGGGCGGCATTGCACCAGCAGTTCACAAGAACTGCTGGAGCAATGATAAATGCCGACAGCGTATGATGTCCGCATTTATCAATGTGCGGCTGACATGATACGCTACTTCATATCACGTCTGCTCGCACATTAATAAATTCACCCCTATAAATATTTTATTATAAAATATATATACACTTTAAAAAAAGAAATTATGTGGTTTTACTTGCAAACTAATATATGTTTTATTGCTACATTCTTATAGTCTGAAATTTACCATCACTTTAACATTCCTGCTTTTTTTTTAATAAAGATACCAAGAAAAATTGATAATAGGAGTAAATTAGAAAGATGCTTAAAACTGCATGCCATGGGGCCTATCTATCAAGCTTCGAATGGAGCTTGATGCCCCGTGTTTCTGGCGAGCCTGCAGGCTCGCCAGAAACAGAACTTATGAAGCAGCGGTCACAAAGACCGCTGCTCCATAACCTGTCCGCGGACAGACATCGCCGGAAATCAACCCGATAGAGTACGATCGGGTTGATTGACACCCCCCTGCTGGCGAGGTCTGGCGGACCTGATCCGCACTGTCGGATCAGGTCCGCCAGACTTTCATAAATAGGGGCCATTATCTGAATCATGAAAGAAAAATTATGGGTTTACTATCCCTTTAATTCAACAAAGGAAGATTAGGATCGAAGAGAAGAAGGTTTAATTTTTAAAACCAATATAAATGTATTTTGTAACACGTGGCACTTTTAAATTCCAAATTAATTTATTGGTTATGAAAATAATATCATCTTCAAGTGGTTATGTATTTTAGCAACACCACAGACAAGTTAAATAAACAGAACAAAGTTTGGCAGGGGAATAAATAACTTCCACCAGAGGCAGAAATCTTAAACAGAAAAAAACGCACAAACAAATTATACCCAAGGACCCAAGTAACCTCTGATATTTTGATCTTACTGAAAACTGTAATGTAAGGTTAAAGGGATAAAAAAAGCCCAACCTTTTTATCATGCCTTTGAAAAACCTTTCAAATGAAAAGTAGAGTCATTTGAAGCATACCAGTTTTTCTTTTTTTAAGCTGCAGCAGAAGAATATTCTTCAAACATTTTGATGCCAAAAGTGTGAATATATATATATATATATATATATATATATATATATATATGTCTATAAATGTGTATATATATATATATATATATATATATATATGTCTATAAATGTGTATATACTGTATATATATATATATATATATATATATATATATATGTCTATAAATGTGTATATATATATATATATATATATATGTCTATAAATGTGTATATACTGTATATATATATATATATATATATATATATATATGTCTATAAATGTGTATATACTGTATATATATATATATATATATGTGTCTATAAATGTGTATATACTGTATATATATGTCTATAAATGTGTATATACTGTATATATATATGTCTATAAATGTGTATATACTGTATATATATATATATATATATATATATATATATATATATATATATATATGTGTGTGTACACATACATATATACACATATAAACACATAAATACACATAGAAATACATTTATAGATATGTATATAAACACACATACACATATTTACACACTTTATATATACAGTGCTTTTTGTAAAAGAAAAGGTGCCAGTATTCAAAAAAAAAAAAGGTGCTGGTACTCATAGATTATTGATTGATATATTTTGAGAACAGCAAAAGGACAACATTAATTACAATGTCTAATGTATTTTGCAGCCCCTCTTGTGAAAACTAGTATTTACATGATGATTACAAATATTACCTGCTATGAGTTGGCAGAGGTGGGGGTACTCAGTACCCATGAGTACCCCCATAAAAAAGCTCATATATATACTTATTGGTGAAGGAGGGCACTCACAGTACTTTTGTAAGTCAAACAGTACAATTTTATTTCCAAATGCGTTTACCCATAGAATAAATGTCTACGCTTTGACCCCATTGCGGGCCTTCTTTAAGAGAAATATGATCTAAAAAAAATACAAAACATACAAATGGAATCTAAGTGGACAATACAGCATCAAAAAAATACTTAACACACATAAAAATAATTAATTACAACAGTGACAACCCTCGACCACAGAAGATAGCAAAATAGCTCAAACATGAGCCCAACACTATAAAAGCCAAGGAAGGAAAAAATGGACAAATCACTCCCTCACAGAGTACCATATATCAGCAAAACTAGACCCTATCCTGGTATATAAGATAAATCCATCAATACATTAATACGTCTATAGATAAATGAGACCAAACAGACAAATCACCCCCTCATGGTATGCCACCACAAAGCTAAATTAGACCTAAGGTAAAAAATAAGTGATATCATGATAGATACCTAACTATGTAAATGGCCACAGTCGCCTGCACAAAATTCCAATTACATCTCCACTTGACCTACAAGCATACTATGGAGGAATCATTACAATAACCCACACCGGATTGGGATCATTACATATAGCCCAATCGCATAACCTGCCCCATATGTGTCCAGATATAACAGCACAGCATTTCCACGCTGTCGCAACATGAGCCACTCATACAGCAATTTAACAAGAATATTAGAAGAAATAAAGTTAGAAATCCCCTGTATACCGCCAATACTATATTGCACAAATAGCCTGCTAGAATCCAGAATCTTATAAACTAGCCCAATGCGCAGCCCGCTATCACCAATGTAATAATAATAGTAGTCAGCCAACATGAGTGCATCACAATAGCCTGACGCGCCAGAAAAAGCATAACATTACACTTGGTACTTACATGTGCAATGCAGCGAACATCGCTCAAGACGGCATACAAACCTGACTCCCAACAGAGCAGTGGTATCGATGATACCGGAAGTGCCACACACCTGAAGATTACATAGGCCCATCTGCGGCTATATGTAATGGTCCCAATCCGGTGTGGGTAATTGTAATGATTCCTCCATAGTAGGCTTGTAGGTCGTGTGGTGTTGTAATTGGGATTTTGTGCAGGGGAGTGTTCCATTTACATAGTTTGGTATCTATCATGATATCACTTATCTTTTACATTAGGTCTAATTTGGCTTTGTGGTGGCATACCATGAGGGGGTGATTAGTCTGTTTGGCCTCTTATCTATAGACGTATTAATGTATTGATGACTTTATCTTATATACCAGGATGGGGTCTAATTTTGCTGATATATGGTTCTTTGTGAGGGAATAAATCTATTCTTGTTAAATTGCTGTATGAGTGGCTCATGTTGCGACAGCGTAGAAATGCTGTGCTGTTATATCTGGACACATATGGGGCAGGTTATGTGATTGGGCTATATGTAATGATCCCAATCCGGTGTGGGTTATTGTAATGATTCCACCATAGTATGCTTGTAGGTCATGTGGAGTTGTAATTGGAATTTGTCCATTTTTTTCTTCCTTGGCTTTTATAGTGTTGGGCTCATGTTTGAGCTATTTTGATAACTTCTGTGGTGGAGGGTTGTCACTGTTGTAATTAATTAACTGTGTGTCAAGTATCTTTTTGATGCTGTATTGTCCACTTAGATTCCATTTGTATGTTTTTTTAGATCATATTTGTCTTGAAGAAGGCCCAAAATGGGGTCAAAACGTCGACATTTAGTCTATGGCTAAACGCATTTTTAGATAAAATTGTACTGTTTTACTTACAAAAGTCCTGTGAGTGCCCTCCTTCACCAATAAGCTTCACACAACATTATCTGCCTTTTTGTGACTTCTAGTCTGTCATTGTTTGATCAGCGTTCTAATGTGTCATTCACCAGCTCCGAACCTCGACTAATTATTTGGATGGAATATGTTAGAAATGTTTATATACACACACAAATACAATGGAGCCATACCCGGTCCAAGACTTTGATATATACCATATTCATTTTAACTTTTTAAAAACTTTTTTTTTATTCATATCAATATATTTTTATTTAAAAATATATGTATATATATATATATATATATATATATAAACTTATTTGTGTGTGTATAATATGTTATTTTTAGCTGTATTGATGAGTTTTATGATATATTTTTCTAACCCTTGCAGTTTGCTTCAGGTCTGATGTCAAACAACATATTCTAGCGCAGTTTCGGCTTGCTCTTGAGCGCAAACTATTAACTTTCAACTTGTAATATCCAGAGCAGATTACCATGGTCATGCTATCCATTGAAAGAATACGCTGCATGCAAAATCAGCCATTCTAATTCTTCTCTGGTTAACTCGCTTTGCCATGAACATTTAATATCAAAGTTGCATGCTAATGGTAGAACGAAAAAAAGATATTTGCTTCCCTATCATTAGCACGCCACTTGTAAACTGGCCCATAGTTGTTCAAATTGAGAGTGACCTTGCCTGTATTGCTATTTCCTTTTATGAACTGTATAATGCTATAGTATTGTTTCTTCTCCACACAGCTCACTATTTTCCTATGCTCCCAACCAGCTGAATTACATATATAGAGCCATCTACTCAGCTCCAAGGCAGCACTGGCTGTGGCAGTGCTAGCTGTGTATTGTATATTGTATACCCCATAGAAGACAGTAGTTCTTTTTTCTTACTTTAGCAGAAATAGGAGCAACATGTAAAGGAAGTAGTTTAGGCAATTAAGACAACTTGTCAGGGAACAGTGTAAGTAATGTAAATTTCCGCTGCCCTCACTGCAGAGACTAGTTTGTTGTCAAGATAACCCAGGCTATGCAGGAACTGTAATCAACTACAGAGAAAGTCTACCAGGGCAGGGAGGCAGCTTCTGCACTACTGGTACTATTACAGCCAGGGGTGCCTTTAAGATGAGTAGATGGCTCTATGCATTCAATTTACTTATATAATGAAACACAAACTTTCTATCTTTATATCCTTTGCTGAAATTTTGCTAATTTCCTTGAGAGCATGAGTTTAGGAGCAAGCATATTTTTTGTTTGGTTATATTGACTGAATTAAGAAAATGTAGTTAGTTTATTCTATTAGTATATGTGGTCTGATAAGATCACATTTAGGTAAATGGATAGTGCATTATTTAACGTCAAGATAGAGTCATGTTTTGGTGACAAGAGAAAAATGGTAATTGGTAATTATTATGGGTGCAAAATGCTAAATCTGGATATCCTCTCTCTTATGTGTGTATATATATATATATATATATATATATATATATATACATACATACAATTCTGGTGACCATTTTGAACTCATAAATTGAATTAAGTTCTGGCAGCTTAGTGTTTCAGGCATTCCTGTAATGTAGTAAGTTAGGGAGAGAATTGAAGTTAAATGAGTGATAAATTAAATGGAGTAGATTATGTATAGGAACTGTGATCAGCTCTGCTTAGAAACCCTTAGGATGTTCATATTGTTACAGGGGATATCTTAAGTTGTTTGATTAGTATCATTAGTAGTATCAGTAATTGGGCATCCTTCACAACTAAATATAGCAAGTCATATTGATTGTTTTCTTTTTTGAAGATCTGCATATTAATTGGGAAATTATGGTCACATACATATCTGGCAGTATCTCAGCTCTGAAAAAATATATGGAAATCTATTTGTGGTCTTATACTTTATGGAATCCACATACATCTAAACTACATCAGAGTTTCAAATTGCCCCTCAGTAAGACCTAAACCATTAGGAAGTGTTTTTGAAGTTAGGTAGAGTAAGGTTGTCGACATTAGTGAATAGAAACCCTGTGGGAAGCCAAGGGCAATGCAAGGTTATACAATGACTAGATGTTTCAACCATATTACAGAAAATCTTGTCCTCATATTTAAATTAATATGTAATAAAATTAATTTTGGTTAGCAGCCAAGTATTCATAAAGTAGACATTTAGAGCCAAACAACATAGAGTAAATCATCCCCCACAAAAGAAAACTAAGGCATTGGGCTCCATGTACTAAGCTATCAGCAAGGTGTTTGTAAGCTTTTCCGTCTAAATTTCTGCGTGCGGATAGAAGATCGTATGTATCAAGCCCTGAAATCAGTGAAAAATGGCATTTACAAGTATCGAGGGAACTTGTCCGCAACTCTTATATTATAGCCTTTTTTGTGGCATAAAATTCCTCGCTCTACATAAATCTTGCAATAAAAAATAATTACTAAACAATCTATTTCTTCGCTACTTTTTCCACATCTATCTTGTGAATTATCCCTCGCCAGCATTTAGGTGGTGATCACAATATTAAACAATAGGGTCTATAAGATATATGCCTACAAGTCATAAAAAAGAAGGTCAATAGACTTGAATCTTTACTCACTGTCGATTGTGCTAGCCATGGATACACTTCTTCAACTATATATTCTTCGTCTGATTCAAATCAGGGGGAGAAGGCAGAATGCCATAGGAAATGTAATTAGAAGAAGGAGAATGCAGGTACAGCGTGTATTCCTTCCTAGGGTTCCTTTAGATGGCCTTTCCAATTGAGAGGTTGTTCAAAGATTCTGTCTGGATCGTCAGTCAATTTTAACTTTATATGCTCAAATTGCACATTTTCTAGAGCCAGTGACATAATGTTCAATAGCCATTCCCAGACTCATAAAGTTCCTTGCTGCCTTGCACTTTTTTGCCACCGGATCGTTTCAGGCCATATCCAGCGTCTTTATTGGGTTCAGTTAATCAGACTTTTCGTGTCATCTTACAAAAGTTATTGATGCACTCATGCATATATTCCCAGAATATGTTTGTCTACTATCTACCACAGAAGAGTGGCAATCTATAAAGTCTCAATTCTATCATATGGCAGGTATGCCAAATGTACTTTGAGCCATAGTTTGTATCCATATTGCAGTAAGACAGCCACGTTTATGGGAGGAGATTTATAGGAACAGAAAGTCTTGCCATTCTCTGAATGTACAGATGGTGTATGACCCAAAAATGAGAATTATAAGTGTAAGATCCAATTACCCTGGCTCCTGTCATGATTCTTACATCCTAAGGCAGACTGTACTGTATCAACAGTTTGAGAATGGAGAGATGCCAGAGATGTACAAGTTTAAATACAATTGGAACCAAAAATGGTGGATTCGATTAAAGATATGATAGACAAAGATATATTATTTATTTCCCATTGTTAACTAGAAAATTA
This sequence comes from Bombina bombina, assembly GCF_027579735.1. Classification (NCBI taxonomy): domain Eukaryota; kingdom Metazoa; phylum Chordata; class Amphibia; order Anura; family Bombinatoridae; genus Bombina; species Bombina bombina. Next base: position 131,202,907 of record NC_069501.1, on the reverse strand, counting down.
ATAAAATAATAATCACGTAGTATAGATACCTATTTATTATTTTTTTTATTTTTCTATCTGGTTCAAATGATTGCTACATATTAAAAAATGTACAGACTGAAAACAATATGGATATCATCAATGAAACCAAAGAAGGTATATATATATATTTATATATATATATATATATATATATATATATATATATATATATATATATATATATATATATAATTTATAATTTCATTTGTGGATACAAATAAGGTTATTTTGTACCTTTATTTTATTGTTTTAAGATCTTGAATGTTTTTAAGAAAAACAAGATCAAAGCGCACACACTTTTCTGGAGGATAATTTCCAAATTAAATTGGCAAGAATAAGGGCTACAATGGGAATGCTGATGGAACAAGTTGATTTTTTTTTACAAAAATATGCCATTTAAAAGTATTCCATGAAATACTTTGTGAACAAATTTTATATGTTGATCAATCTTTAAACTTTTAGTACTGTAATATAATTTTGTTTTCCATCCAAAAATATGTTCATTGTAATTAGAATAAAAAATTATGTTGAAAATAAAAAAAAAATCAATAAACCAAAAAAAATTTGGTAAAATGTTTCTTTGTTTAAATGGTAATAAAAAATTTTTTTAATGTTTTTTAATGTTTTTAATAAATTAGTCATAATCAAAAATAAAAAAACACAACTACCAGTAATATATAAATTAAATAGATAACTTCAAATAAAGGGAACTTGCAATAACAAAATTGTGAATTAAATTAGAAACCACTAACATTTAAAGTGCTTTTATAAAGTGTTCCCTAAAAAAATATAAAACAACGTTCACTCATGTCTAGCCCTCTTTGGGTCAGAAGGTCCCTCTCGTTTCCTAAGCATGGACAGAAGAGAATTGAGTGTATGTTCTGCTAAGCGTAAAGAATGATTGATCTGCTCATTGCATTCTTTATCCATTCGCCTCTGCCACTCAAACCTCTCTCTCTCCAGTTGCAATTGTCATTCAGATAATGAAGAACAACGATCCATGTGTGAACTGATCAAATTTTGTAACTCCCTATGATCCACCCTATATTGTCTTGCAAGTGATAGCATTTTATTGAGACCAAGCGGTCCAGCTATTGCAGGATTGTCGGATACCACAGGGTGCACTTGATCTTCGTGTGGAGCTGGCTGTGCAGGTTCTTCAACAGGAAATTCTATTTGAGGAGGTTCATGATTTTTTTGTGGTTGGGCATCTACTATATTCTCCATAAAATCCAGTGTCTCACTTTGAACATGCCTGTTTTGAACTTCCTCCAATCCCGGTATTTCAGGTTGTACCGGGACTACATTTAAGATTTTCTCCCATTCTTCTGAATCTGTCAAATAAAATATATTATATAAACATTAAAAGACATAAAAAAAAAAATTAAAAAAAAGGTATACTCAAATTGCTATTAACAGATAGTAAAGTACGCATTAAAAAATTGAATTCTGGTTATCTTCTGACCAGTAAAATATGTATTTTGAAAACAAAATAAAAAATGTAGATTTCTAAAATTTAATTATACCGATTACAATGAAAACAAAGTGATCTATCATGACAAATATTTAACTAATAAATATATATATATATATATATATATAGAGAGAGAGAGAGAGAGAGAGAGAGAGAGATAGAAGTATATATTTTTAAATTCATCTTTTTATATATAAAAACATTTAATAATATAAATCTCTCTCTCTCTCTCTATATATATATATATATATATAGAGAGAGAGAGATGTCTCCATATAGATGTCTCCATATAGATGTCTCCATATACATATGAGCATATATATTGATAAATTTATATAAGATTATAAGATTTAGTAAAAATGTTCATTGTTGGTGATATCACTCATTTAGAAGACTAAAGGGGTGAGGTAACAAAAACATCATATTCATTTGATGGTTCCTAATACAAAACTTAAAATTTAAGTAAACTAACTTTTCCATTTTTTTATTTTGTTTAATTCACAAGCACTTTGGTTGTATATAGCCTATATCGTATTTTTTGGATTACAATACTTTTAAATTCTAATGCTGGGTTCTGTTAGTGTAATATATTTTTTATATCCTAGGAAGGGGAAAGGTGTTGAGTCTCTGCAATTTTTAAAAATTTAATGTGTATTAAGTTAAACAAATAAACAATGTTACATTTTGATATGCAAATGTTGTATTTGATTGTTTTAGAAATAATATTTACATCAGTTTCTGTGCACATTCTTCTTATCTATTAAATGCATATGTGTGTGTATTGTCCCTTAAAGACATAGTCACCGTCAAACAACTGTGGAGGACTTGCAGTCATGCTCCTAAAAAAATAATAATAATAAATGATAAATCAAAAGTGGAATGTGTGATAGAGGTACTTTCTATAAATAAGGATTCCTTTTTTTACTTTTTAATATTGTTCGAATGATAAAAATAGAAAATGCAGGGGGGCGGAGCCTATAGCTGAAGGACGCATCTGAGTGGAGCTCATGGCTTTGAGTATCCTTAACAGACTATAACTCAAGATATTTCACTAAACTACAACTCATCTATGCTCTACAATAGCCTGAGGGGATTTAAGGTTCAGATCTGCATTGAGTTTGCTGATCGCCTATGCTCTTTAGCTGAGTCATGAAGTGATTTACTATAAAGTGATTGCCATCTTTGCAAAAGTTGACTTTCTGCATGACCTGGGCTGCCGCACTTTACCCCCCCTGGCAACTGGGTTATAAGACAGATATTTAATGCTGCGTCAAAGTCTTTAATTTGGATGATACCATTGACACTATATTCAAGATGTCTATGATAGGGGCTTCAGATACATCAGTAATCTATAATGAAACAGAAGGAATTTAATATCTATTTCCTGCTGGGAGCTGTGATCCGGTTATTAGATGAGCATACACACATGGTCCACTGAATGGTACAGCTTACGTGCACTTGTAGCACAAAATAATAACTGCCATGTTATGGCAAAGGAAAAAGCTGGGAAAAATCATAGTGGGGACGATACTCGAGTGAGTCTTACACTTCTAGGAATGACTCTGCCTCGAGACCAAGCTCCAGTTACAGACAAGCAGAGCTGATCAGTGGAAAGCCTAGAGATGATCTCCTCAGATGAGTTGCTAAAACAGAAAGCTGTGCTGCTGAGGGAAAAGAACCTATCCAATAATCCTGAACTTGCTGCCGACTCAAAAGATGTGGATTCAGTCATTGCTATCACTAGGGATCCTGTTGGCCATAATACTACGAAGTTTGCAGGTGAGAGGCATAGCTTTGGTCTCTTCCCTCCTTTACCTAAGGCCCTTGCAGCTGAGTATAACAAAGACGTCTGTGAAAACCTCCAAATGCTAGCGTCACTATCATCCAATGAGCAGGCTAAACAATTGAGAACCTACAAGGCTTACCAGAGTGGTGTACACTCACACTGTTTGCAGAGGAGAACTGGCGTGGTGAGAGCTTCCTATGGTTCTCAGTGCCTACTAGCAGGATATAAAATTTGAACATTAGAGTGGGCTAATTGAATAATATTTTCCCCAAGGGACACTAGTAATCCCCCATCTGCTTTTAGTCAGATTATGAAGCTGGATATTGAGTCTTACACCAGATGTTGCTGACTACTAAGTCAATATTTGTTTTAGCTGAGAGTTAACCCCTTCAGGGACTGATATGCAGTGACATGTATAGCTGAAAAATGCTATTTGAATACTAGCAACAATACCCTTGTACATATAAATTAAAAGCACTAAGTTATAGGTGTTTTGTGTATCAAATGTTTTATCTTTCTATGTCCTATAATGATATAGTTGCATATATCGATCATTATCTGTTTTCATGTCCTATATCTTCTGATCCTGGATGATAAACCTAGGTGTATGCATAAGTTTTCGTGCGAGGAGAGAATTTACTGGGAAGTCAAATCTACTTTGGGTCATAGGGTATATAATAGCCTTTCTTAGGATTTGTTACTCAACAAACTTTTTCTACTGGTGTTTGCCTTAGAGGAATGTCCAATGTTTGGTATGCACTTTCAATAGAATCATCTCCGTAATTGTATATTTATAACCTGACTCAATATCTATAGGGATATTTATTTTGCTACAACCAACTACCTTCTAGAAAGAGCTATACTAGTTAAAAGTTATACTGCAGTTTAGTCATGTATGTTCCCTTATATAAAGCTGAATTTACTAGAAGTATATTGACACCTCAGCATGATCTCTAACAATTAGAGCCCCATTTTAGAACTAAATTGTATACAGTTTAACTGTGTCAATGTCTTTTTGTGAGAAAACAGGCTGTCTGCGGCCGAGACAGCATGCTATATATATATAAAGTACAGGGGTACTCATTTCTTAGGCTACTACTATGTAATCTTTTGCTGTATAGTATTCTAGTTATCATTATGCACATCATTTTCAAAGCTCTAACTGCTATCTACTGAGATTTAAGTATCTGGCTACAGAGGATCGTTTAGTTTAGTTTAGTCTCCAAGAGGAGGTTAACCCTTTTCACTTCTCCTTTAGCTTTAGGTTTGGGTTTATACGCACACTGAATGTAACTAGGTGTTTATAGGTTCCTATGAATACAGTGACTCAACTGGGTTCCTAAACTTCCCCATAAATAAATCACACCCATGCTATGCACCATCTCAAGATCTAAGTAAGATTTCTGCAAAAGACTAGTTTTTCATTATATATATATATTAGGACAAACTCCCAGAATTATAATTTCCGGCACTATTTTAATTTATTTTTCATTGTGTCCCGCAGTAACTCTGTTGCTCCAAAGTCTCATGGTATCTGTATTAAGCTATACTCATATTATTTATGTCACTGTGTAAGTTCAGCAATGTCAACTCTTCTTAGACAATACTTGAGTTTACTCCCATTATAGATACCATTTAAAATATCAGTTGCTAATTTTTCTCAAATTTGTCATTTTACCCTGCCTAAGAGCAGCTCTGTATCACTCTAATTTACCAAATTTCAAGGTCCAAGAGCGACCATAGGTAACATTAGAGCACCTCCTTTTAACTATTTAGACAACATAGGTCCATGAGTGGCCTGCTGAAGGTCTGGAGGCGCATTAATTTTCTTTAAAAAAAAAAAAAAAGTGGGGTTCCAGTTTATATGTTCAGTGTTATGTTGTACAATAATACTGTATTGCTCGTTTGATTATATATATATATATATATATATATATATATATATATATATATATATATATATTTATTTATTTTTTAATGCAATATACTGTACATGAATGTGTTAATAACACTATATCTGTGTTGCTAGATGTAAATATGCAGCTGAACTTTTGGTTTTTGTTTTATTTTTGAACAACCTCAATAAAAAAAAAGAAGAAAATAGAAAATGCGGCATTAAATATGAGCAGGATAGGCATATATGTGGAAAGACCCAAAATGTTGCCAAATAACATGGATTTTCCGACATGTTGACCTAAGACGAAATTGGCTAAACTAACAGTACTAGATCATTTTAATAGGATTAACATGTAAATAAATTATTTAAAATGAAAGAAAAAAGATTTATTAAAACTTATACCTCTTAAGTCGCTATCACAGTCGTCTGTAATCCTGCTGATAACCTCGGGGGCCTAAATACTGCACCAGTCTCTGCTCGTAATCAGTCAAATCAGCGAAATAATCTATTCCTCCTCCTGTAGCACGGGAAGAATTTTTTTCTTTTGCCAATTTCGCTTTGGCAAATCTTTTGATGTCACCTCTTCTTTATCTGGTCAACATCTTTTTTCCGGGTCCCTGGGCACTGACAGCATCACTTATACAAATCCAGATACTCTTTTTCCAATAACTGGAAGTTTGCTTCGCATGACAACCAATTAAGGTGAGCTTTAGTACATGGAGCCCTTTGAGAATAACTGCACACCAGACCAATTAACTACATAAATAAATGTTTAAGTTTTAGTTTATGTTTCCAGTTTTAGCATAATAATAATAATTATTATTATACTTTATTTATCAAGCGCCAACATATTACGCAGCGCTGTCCATGGGTACAATTCATTTAAAAAAAAACAATGATATAAAACTTGTAAGAGACAGGACAACATTTTACAAACACATACAGGAGGAAGTAAGGGCCCTATTCCTGTGGGAACTTACAATCTAGAAGGGTAGGAGGTTGAGAACCAGGAGTAGGGATGGGCAAATGTGTTTATATCCGAATTCGAATGTCAGAACGAATGTTATTGTAGAAATTCGATTTACATAATAGAATGTTGATAAGAACAAATATTCTTAAAAATTCAATTTTCTAATGTTATTTACAGTTTTCGAATGTGATATTCGATTCGAATGTGACATTCGAATGTTACATTCGAATATCACATTCAAATTCGAATATTACATTTATAAAACACAATTGTAGACTAGAAACACTATTTCGAATGTCACATTCGAATCGAATATCACATTCAAATTCAAATATTACATTTATAAAACACAGTATTAGACTAGAAATACTATTTTGAATTTGAATGTCACATTCGAATCGAATATCACATTCAAATCGAATATCACATTTAAAACACAGTATTAGACTAGAAATACTATTTCAAATTCGAATGTGATATTCGAATTTGAATGTAGCATTCGAATTTGAATATTACATTTATTAAACACAGTTGTAGACTAGAAATACTATTTCAAATTTGAATTTCACATTCGAATTTGAATGTCACATTCGAATTCGAATATTACATTTCAAAATTGAATGAATACATAGTTAAACATTCTATTATTCGAACAAATTTTTTTGAATTTTATTAAAAATTCAAAAAACGAAAATTCGAAAATAGAATGTTAGAATGTTATATAAACATTCGAAATCCGATTCGAACGAACAAATGTATCAAAATTCGAATTTTTAGAAACATTCGCCCATCCGTAACCAGGAGGGGAGGACTGCAAGATTGAGAAATATGTTAATGCAGAGATAGATGAGGGAAATATTAGGGAAGTGAAATTAATATACAGTATTATTGAGTTGGGTGGTAGGCTTCTCTGAACAAAAAAGTCTTCAGGGAGCATTTAAAGGAAGAAAGATTAGGGTAAATCCTTCCCTCAAACACAATTACATTAAATAAAATAAATTACATTAAATTAAAAAAAAGTTAAAAGCCCCTGAAAACGTTTTAAATGGGAGTAAATATAATTGAATAATATATTAAATTAGTAATTAATAATGCTTTAAAGGTGCCAATTTGCAATTCTAATTTGCAAGCAGTTTAGACAATATATCATAGTTCATATTTCTGAGCTTGTATAAATGTGGAAACTAAAGCTGCCAACTTGATTCAGCTATTAACAGCTACAGTAGTTACTTTAAATATAATACCACAGTTTACACTTATGTGTACTAGAGCAACCAATTCAAAGTTCTTCAAAACTAAAGAGACACTAAACTGCTTGCAAGAACTTAAATAGCATGTTCTTATTTTTTTTTCTTGCCCCTGCAGTTCTCTTTAAACCTGTACCTTTATTTTAACCCCTTACTGGTGCTGTTGAGACAAGTTCCACATCTTCATGCTGGGTGGTGACATTTTAGAGCTTAGGTACTCCTGCACTTTGTGACAGAATTGGTGTACATAAATATATCAGTGACGTGCAGTTAGGTCAGTGGCTGGGGAAGCACTGGCTAGTATCAGAGCCAGAGTGCTGAGATATTAGATACACTACAGAGGCACATAGACAAACACAGACACACACACACACAGAGGGACATACATATAGAGGACACAAACACACACATATAGAGGACACAAACACATTATCATCACTTGATCAGCATAAAAACTAATTTATAGTCGTCCCTAAATGGCTAAGATTAACAGAGATAAATCAATAGGCTTTTCAATTGGTATGTCCCTGGACTGCATAACAATGCAAAATTTGCTTTGAAATTACATATTTAAATAGTTGTATATGTTTTCAATTGGTATATTGATATATACCATGCATATACTAAAAAATAGTTTATCGTCCCTTAACTGTTGATCAGTTCTACAAGTGTAAAGGCATCAGGTGTATCGGTCTTCATGACTGTGTTAGTTAGCATAACTGCATTCACAGGAGTGGCCTTCACCTGTATAACAAACCTCATACCCTGAATTCCATTGAGAGTGTGTCCTAGTAACAGGCTGTACTTATTCACCTTGTCCGCCAGCAGTGTGGGCAGGGACCGAAATCATAGAACCCTTTACTGGCTTCATCATCTTCTTCTTGCTCCTTCATAATATTCCACACACATCGACCTCCTCCGTCTCCTCCATCCCGGCATCAACAGCACCTGACCATCACCTAAGCAGATGATGGTGCTGCTCACACGGCCCTGGCACTGAACATCATGCTGAGGTAAGCAAATAGAATGTAACACTTCCCCATCAATATGCAGCGTAAATATTTAACACCACAAATGCACTTTATAGTAACTTCACAATGCAATCACCTAAAGCATGACGTTACCACAAGAAAGTTCTGCTAGAACCCATTGGCCACTGTACAAATGCTCCCACACCCAGCGATCCTTGCGTGTCAAGACTAGTTTCTGTGCTTGGTAGTGTTTGAGAGATTAAAATCTACTTTTATCTTTTATTTTATTACTTCAACTAATGTGGAAACACAACACATTTAAAGACATCATGCGTGACCTCACTGCCTCTGTCTTGCTCGGTGCCTTGCACAGCACACAACATGACTATTGTGTGCACCGCCCTCTTAGGTTACTTTGACAATCCCCTTGCATATATAATACCAGAGCTATGCAGTTTTATTCTGCAACCAAAGGCTTAAAGTAGCAAGTACATAAGGACAGAGACAGGAAGTCCACAAAACAAATCTGTAACGCTACATCATACAACAGGTACAACAGTGAACAATCTGAAACTTCACAAAATCCAAGACATATGCTGCGGTTCCTATGACCCCCTTTACTGGTCTCAAGATATTATACTCATCAAGTCATGCTGGTCTCTATGTTCCTCTTGTCCTCCACATTCCTCATACACTGAAACCCTTAATGCCTATTGATCCAGTATGAGAGATGCGCTGCTAAAATAATTATAAAATTTATGCTTAGAGGTTTGTTTGATTGGCTGATTGGATTCTATCTGAATGCATGAGTTTTGTTTTTCCAGTTGGAATTGATTTTTTTCTATTGCTATGACAGATGGGGCAGTGCCTCACCTGCCTCTCCTGACTGCACATCACTTATAAATATACTGTATATATGTGTGTATGTATATATAGTATATATAGTATGTATATATAGTATATATAGTATGTATATATAGTATATATAGTATGTATATATAGTATATATATATATATATATATATATATATTTTTACATTTTTATTTATATATATATATATATATATATATATATATATATATATATATATAAATATATATACAGGTAGCCCTCGGTTTACGCCGGGGTTAGGTTCCAGAAGGAATGATTGTAAATCAAAACCGTTGTAAATTGAAACCCAGTTTATAATGTAAGTCAATGGTAAGTGAGGGAGTTAGGTTCCAGGCCCCTCTCAAAATTGTCATAAGTAACACCTAATACATTATTTTTAAAGCTTTGAAATGAAGACTTTAAATGCTAAACAGCATTATAAACCTAATAAAATAATCACACAACAAAGAATATATAATTAAACTAAGTTAAATGAACAAAAACATTTGCTAAACAGCATTATAAACCTAATAAAATAATCACACAACACAGACTTAACTTGCATTTATTTGTCTGCAAACAGTTCTTTCTATGCATTTCAATTTGGACTGATTTATAGACAGGAAGATCTTGTTCCTTTGAAATCTGTTCGATAGCTCAGGTCTGGTTAAACTGATTAATTTCAGCTTGCTTGGCTTTGCTGCAACACAAGCGGACAGCTCCACCTACTGGCTATTTTAATAAATGCACTGATTCTCAATGCTTTTTAATAGCAGTCACATGACTGGGAAAAAAGGTTGTTATTCTGAAACGGTGTAAATTGAACCGTTGTAAACCGAGGGCCATCTGTATATAAATATATGGCTTGCAGGCACAGGAAAATAACTAATAGCATAGTAACCATTTAGTTTAATGTCCCTTTAAGAAATATTCTCAGGTTAGTTTGGCTGATAATAGCTGTGTTAAGAAATATTGGGTTGCCTTTTAATCCATCAGAAAATCTTGCATCCCATTGCTGTTTGCATGTTTTTTTACATTTGAAACCATTGAAATACATCTGGAAACTTGAATAAATGTTTATGCTACATTTCCTGGATGTACTTATGAAAGGTTTGAAGCAAATTAATTTATTTAATGTTTAAAATTTAAGTGCCTGATTCCAAAACGGCCCTGAAGCGGTTTGCGCAGCATCGTAAATGGGGGCCATATTAATATAAAATGTTATACTATAAAATAAAATAATTAAATCTACATAAATATGGTGACCATACTAGCCGTAATAGAAAAATATTGGGATACATTTCAATCCATCACAAAATCTTACTTCCTGTGTCTCTTTGCATATTTTTTCTTTGCAATTGGAATCCATCTAAAAACTTGGTTATCCTGTGGATTTCAAGTGACATTGTTAACATCAACATATATATGAAGAATTTGTGAGCCCTGTGTTTTCATCCGTGTGTGTAGAATTACAATACAGACAATTACAAGCTTTTACAGCAACGGGCCAGATTATGAGCACTATTTAGCGCTTATAATCGCGTGCTAACTGCTCTAGTAGTAAACTTTTTGTGCATGTCAGGAAGTGCTCGTATTACAATTTGAAAGTAAAATGTTATCTCTTGTCAGTGGGGCTCGTGGGCTATTCAAATGGTGGTTCACAATGGATGAACTAGGCTTATATATATATATATATATATATATATATATATACAGTATAAGGGGGGTACCAACTTGCGGGACATCCTGGTCAAGACTGACCCCATTGCTATCAGAACAAGACATATACGAATGTCAAAGGATCATACAGGTGTTTGGGATGCACTACATACAATGGGCTCATCTCTACAAAAACATTCCATCATCCACATACTAATAAAGTCTTTTCCATCAAGCATTCCATCACATGCGCTATTTTGCCCATGTGCCCGGTTCTATGTGGGCAAAACCATAGGTACACTCTGGGAGAGGATGGCCAACCACAGGTGAGCAATTCGAATGGCACTCACGTCTGGGGAATCTGAACAGCCGGTAGCAAGACACTGTGCACGAATGGGTCACCAAGCATCTTCTATTAGATACATTCTAATTGACCATATCCCCTGTCTGGACAGGGGTGGTGACCGGGATATGACACTACTCCGACGAGAAGCTGAGTGGATGTACCGCTTGGGTACAATAATACCGGGTGGTTTAAATTCACCACCGACTTTAAAATGCTCACCTAGGTTGGAGATACATACTTGGGGTACGTGAGATATGGGAGTTGACTCGACCCTGGGGGGCTGTGGACCAGGCCCCGTTGGGGGAAGATCTACAGTTTCCTTTATGGGTTATATGGTACATTTGGGTCACCTTTGTGTTCCTTTTGCACCATGAAGCCAACAAACCCTCCCTCAGTGGGTTACCCATTTTTCTCCTGGACCTACTTAAAGAGCTCACCCGGTTCTACATATCCACACCATCAGGCTTTCATTTTTTTGTGTGTACACATAGGGGGTATATGGTCAACTGGCAACATGTATCCATTCCCCTCTAGATACTAACAAAGGCAACACATTGTTGCAATCAACTAGCAAGAAATGTGTATAGATTATATCTTGGCAGTTCTGATGCGAGTTGTGATATAATCTGCTATATAAAAATATATTTCACATTTGTTCATAACTAAGGTTGCTCAGGAGTTGATACAATACTACAGACCTAACAGAGGAGTAGTAGTTTTTTCTGTTCAATACAGTATGACCTAGTATAGAAGGTTAGAATCAATAAATTTAAGCTTGTGTGCCGAGAATCGGCAATATAGTAATTCTGTGAATGTCAATTTTATATTAATGTTAGGTTAATTCCTAAATGAATAATAGCTAATTTTTTTCCACTACGCTATTACCAAAAGGAAGGTAGAAGTTCCAGCTAACTTTTTTAATTTCTTTGTTCAATATTCATTTTATGTAACTTAGGTTACAAGACCGCTCATCATTTTTTTCAATAGGGGCTTATAGACACACTGCCTAAACTTGTAACCCAGCCCGGACACCGTAGCTGGATGCTTACGTGGAGATGTGTGCTTATGCGTTGCTATGGCAACCAACACAATCACTGTGTATATAGCTCCTCTTGAAGTGATCGAGTGAGTCTTTTTATGAGTTGGTGTAATATATGTTATTTGTTACACATGGTTGTACACTACATTTGTGAGTATGTACTTTATGCAACCAGTTTGCACTATAATTGTTTAGATCGCACAACGAATCATTACAGTATCTACATGTAGTGGGACCTGCACTCCCAGGAAGGATGTGTAGGTTAATATGGATTCATTACATAAAGGTATAATTTGAGATATTGAGTGTTGTAAAATTGTTTATTTGACATTCACACACTGGATGTGCTGTGTCTAACAGCACTTCCGCTTTTTCACATTACCTGGAACGCATGGCTTGCGTTCCAGCACAATGCTGTGGTGATTAGGATCACTGATTATACACAGGTACTACTTGTTAACTTTTGATTGTATTGTGTGTGTGTGTGTATATATATTGGCCACATTTTCACTTGTATGTTATGCTGATGAAGAGGAAGATATCCCTGAAAACGTTACATCAATAAAACAAGATTTTGTTTTTTCACCCTGCAAAAAGACCTGTGAGTGCATTTTTCTTGTAAGGAGTGTATATATATATATATATATATATATATATATATATATATATATATATATATTATTTTTCCCTCATCCAGTTTAGTTTAAGAATATGGGAGATCTCAGGTGTAATCTGGTTCAGTTAGTAGTAATCATATTATAAATAATCTGAATGTGTTATATGTGTAGTATGTATGTGTGTGAATGTGTATGTTTGTATGTGTGTAGTGTATTTTGTGTAGTGTGTGTGTGTGTGTTTGTGTGTGTATGTAAAGTATGGGTGTGAATGTGTAGTGTGTGTGTGAATGTGTAAGTTTGTTTAGTGTGTATGTGTGCATATTATAAACATTAAAGTGGCCATTGTTATAAACATCAGTATGTTTTTTCAAGAAATCATTTTTTTTAATTTTAGTCACTAAATAAATTTCCATGTTCTCCCCCACAACCATAAGAAATAATATAACTTGTCACTGTGATAAATATGAGATAACAATAATGTGTTTTGCCTATTTTAAAGAAGGCACAACATAAATCCCCCTTCAGTATAAGTTCAGTGAGTCTGCAGGGTCACCACGGGGGAGGGATGAAGTGAGCAAAGTACTAAAGTTGCTATAGTAATATGCAAAGGTCAGCTGTTAGGGCCACTCCATCTCCTCCTGACCATAAAAAAAGTTTGACACGTGAGGGGTGTTTGCTGCATGTTTTATGTTAAATTGCACCATTTTTCCTGGAATGTAAAATAAATAAATAAAACATGTGAACAGATAGTCCTCCCACATGGCATGTTTGAAAAGAGATCATTTCCATTGATATAAACAATACAGTACAGTTTTCTCTAACATTCTACACAGAATCCTTAAAGCCTTGGAAAAGTTAATGCCACAGACTTTTGTGAAAAAACTAAAGTATTCCTTTACAATAATAAATCTAACAATGCAGAGTAGAAGTGAAGTGACAGTGTTTAAATTTATATTGTTAACTTACTAAATCATGGCTCCCCTGGCCCCCCATGAAGCTGGAGCATTTTTTCTAATATCCCCTTCATTGTCTCTGCAACCGGATGCCTGATATCTAACGGCAGCTAACCTAACTGCTACAACAGCTTCTCTGCTTGGCACCTCCTCACTATCTATTCTGAATTTCTGAAATGAAACCCACAATGCTACTCCTCCCACACACAGCTCTTAGTGTGCGAGTGTCACATGACAGCTGGCTCTCACTCACACACTGAAAGCTGTGTGATTAGGAAGGCTATGGGCTGGGTTGTGGGCAGTGCTGCAGACAATGCAGGCTGACAATGGAAAGGGATTTTGCCTATACTTCTATCTATCACACATGCTGTGCGATAGATAGAAGTAAAAACTGCAATTTTTTTTGTGTTTTTTAGGTACACTGCAGTGGAGCCTGGAGGATTTTTTTTATTTATTAAGCCAAACAGGTTTAAATTGTATTAATCATCCAAAAAGGTTTAACATTTTAATTAGTTTTTTTTATTTTTCACACTTTTTTTTTGTTCAGCAGGGCCAGGGGGTTCAGCAGGACCAGGGGTTCACGTGCTCAAATGCTCCTATAGCGGAGCCTCCACTGTCTCTTGTGCCCTAACCTGATGCATGATAACATATTCCCCCGAGGAATTTAATGGAGCTAGAAAAGTGGGGAAAAAAATAAAACCCTACTCGCACATTAACCCGAACGCATATTCTTAAGCGTGCTAACCTGAATATTTACAAAGTCAATGTTGTTTGCATAGAGGAATATGTTCTATTTATTCATAAATACATATTTCTACATATATCTGATGCTAATTGTGTACAATATATTTATACCAATATATTTATATGATTATATATAGGTATATATATATATATATATATATATATATATATATATATAGGAATATCTATTTAGAAATACTTAGAACATATTCTGCTATGCGCAGAACATTGAATTGTGAATTATTTACAATAAATGCAAAAACCTTTACTAAATATGAAAATTACATAAATATGCTTTTACATGTTTTCATCGTCTTGCATTCAATTGGCTCCAATCCAATGTATATGTCTATTTTTGTATACATATGTATTTATGTATTTATATGTCTGTAAATACATATATAAGCATATAAATATATAAATACATACATAGTATATACACACATATAGACACAGACACACATAGATATATATCTCTAGACATAAATATATATATATATATATATATATATATATATATATAAATACTGTACATAGATATGTATCTCTATGTTAAAGCCCTTTGAAGACTTTTTTTTCCCATTACCTTTGAGCCCTTATAACTTTTTTTGTGCAATATTTTTGTGGAATCATTTTTATTAGATGGTGTTATTATGAGTGTAACTGTTCTTTGTAAAGTATGTTTGATGTGTTTTGTGACACTTTTTAGATAAGCAAAACAGTTAACCAGAACTCTGAGGTTGCGGTAATCATGCCAGCGTAAATGGTGATTGCTCTAACACATTTTCACATTTACTTTTAACTTGTAATATGAGCGCAATTTAACTTGCACGCAAAGGAATGTGAAAACTCAATACTGCTTGCGTGTAAACAATAGCGAGCCACACATAATCTGGCCCTTTATGATTGAGATAAAGGAGAACCTGTATCGAGCACCTCTTCCTAAATGACTTATATATTACAAGAACTAAAAAAAGCATACCACCTAAAATTAACACCAGTAACCCTAGTCTTTGTCTTAATATAGAGATGTGTAAAAAGGAAATTAAACACTTAATACATTTTATAAGAATAGTACTGAGCTGATTCCCTGCCTCCCTCTAGTCTTTGATACCACCTTGTTGAAATCTGGGTTTCACTGAATTTCAGTGTGGACCTGTGTGCACATGAGAAGAGAAACTCCTACAGATACCTGAAGGGAAACTTAGGTTCCAAAATTGTGGTACCCATATTTAGAAGGAGATGCATGAAATGTATTTAGTGCTTAATGTCACTTAAAGGGACATGAAACCCAAACTTTTTCTTTAATGATTCAGAAAGAGAATACAATTTTAAACAACTTTCTAATTTACTTCTATTATCTAATTTGTTTCATTCTCTTGGAATCATTTGTTGAAGGAACAGCAATGCACTACTGGTTTTTAACTGAACACATGGTTGAGCCAATGACAATCAGTATATATATGCAGCCACCAATCAACAGCAAGATCCTAGGTTCTTTGCTGCCCCTGATCTTACCTAGATAAACCTTTCAGCAAAGGATAACAAGAGGTAGCAAATTAAATAATAGAAGTGAATTGGAAAGCTGTTTAAAATTGTATTCTCTATCTGAATCATGAAAGAAAAAAAATGGGTTTAATGTACCTGTAAGACAATAAACTCCTTTACTTTACTTAAATGAACAGTCTACTCCAGAAATGTATTGTTTAAAAAGATAGATAATCCCTTTATTATCCATTCCCCTGTTTTGCATAACCAACACTGTTATATTAATATACTTTTTACCTCTGTGATTACCTTGTATCTAAGCCTCTGCAGACTACCACCTTATTTCAGTTCTTTTGACAAACTTGCATTTTAGCCAATCAGTGCTAACTCATAAGTAACTCCAAGGGAGTGAGCACAATGATATCTATATGACACACATGAATTAAAGTCCTCTTGCTGTGAAAAACTGTCAAAATGCACTGAGATAAGAGGCGGCCTTCAATGGCTTAGAAATTAGCATATGTGCCTACCTAGGTTTAGCTTTCAACAAAGAATACCAAGAGAACAAAGCAAATTTGATGATTAAAGTAAATTGGAAAGTTGTTTAAAATTGTGGAATCACACAAACCAGTTAATATAAGAACTGAATAGGAAAAAAAATCACATTTATCACTGGGACATACTGAACTCCTGTATGCATCCTGAAATGGTCTACAAATCATATGCCACCCATACAGGTAATACAAAAGAGAAGGGATATCAAAACCCTAGCTCAAGCAGACTGTACCCTAAATAAGTGATTACATATAAATAATGTATCCCTAGGGGTAGATTTACCAAAGGTCAAGCGGACATGATTCGCTGTAGCTGTAGCGAATCATGTCTGCTCAACCTCACTAAATTCCAAAAGCATACGCTGTCGGTATTTAACATTGCACAAGAATTTCTGGTGAAATTCTTGTGCAATGCCGCCGCTGCTCACTTGCAGTGAATCGCCTGCTAGTAGGGGCCATCAATCATGCCGATCATATCGGATTTGGATGATTTCAGTCCGCCAAAAGGTGGTGGAGAAGTTAAGAACCGCTACTTCTTAACTTCCGTTTCTGGCGAACCAGAAACAATGGAACATTGATGCAGCATCCACTGCTTAATAAATTGACTCCCTAGACTCAACTGAAATTTTTTATAGGTAACTTCACATTTTGAGGCCCATCTATCAAGCTCCGAATCAAGCTTGAGGGCCTGTGTTTCTGGCGAGTCTTCAGAATCGCCACAAACAGCAGTTATGAAGCAGTGGTCTAAAGACCGCTGCTCCATAACCCTGTCTGCCTGCTCTGATAAGTACGATCGGGTTGATTGACACCCCCTGCTGGTGGCCGATTGGCCGTGAGTCTGCAGGGGGCGGCGTTGCACCAGCTGCTCACAAGAGCTGCTGGTGTAATGCTGAATACGGAGAGCGTATTGCTCTCCGCATTCAGCGATGTCTGTCCGACCTGATCCGCACTGTCGTATCAGGTCCGACAGACATTTGATAAATAGGCCTCTTTGTCATATCACACAACCTTCTACCCATGTATAGTTTTAGTTTGATTGATTTTAACAGCCCCTCCCCCATTTTGATAGTTGTGTCATTATTTGGGGGCATGTAGTAAAACACATGAATTATATGCTATCCCCCTGGGTTTATACATATTGTCATCTGTGTGATAGAACAGTGTAATGAGGGGAACCAGGAACACAACTCTCAAAGACAAATCATGCATAAAAACCATCTCTTTAATCCTATTACTGTTTTCCAATGAGTACAGTGTAAATGTTCCAACCTGTGATTTCCTGCCTCACCACCAGATAAAATATTAATTTAGTCTCTCATAACATCTAGCTAAATAGTTTTCTGTCTGCCTCTAGTTCATAATGCCAGGTACCTAGTTTTGTGCAGTAAAATTAACTTCTCTCTCTTACTTCTGAGTCTGTTTTCCATGAACACAACAGCAGAAATATTTGTTGGCAGACAAACAGAAATACTTTAGGCACATCATAGTAAATTGGAGCCTGCAGCATGTTATTAGAAGCTAAACATAAATATGATCTGCTAAAAAAGCTAAACAGTAATGCAAACAAATAAAAATCTAAACAATGGAATTCCCAAAAGCATATAACATAATGGTAAACCTAATTTTCTCTGTCCACAAATTGATTTCTTATGTACAATTTATTAAATAAAATCTATAAATTAAGTTGCATGTCTTCAAAGCCATTAGTTTTAAGATAAAGTAACAAAGAACATTTATCTACCCTTTTTCCGTCATCTCATTGAAACTTTATATTATAGGCTTGTATTTTCATTTTTGTATTTTCAGCTGGTTTTCTTCAAAGTACCTCCTGAATTACCTTTAGGACATTTTTAGATTTACATTTGAATCATGCAAGACATTTTTTAACTATTACATGCATATCCTGCCAATAAAATAAAGCAACAAAAGCTTAGGAAAGAAAACACAACTTTTTTTTAGATTCTAGAATGTCCCATGAATTCTGAAATCCACAGTAAAATAATATTTAGTGTATGGTTTTATAATTCTTCATAATTTTGAAACCTATTAAGGTATTATTTGGAAAATTATGTATGTAAGATAAATTATTTCTCATTTAAAGGAACATTATTAAAACACACACATTATACGGCCAAAAGTATGTGATCACTTGGACATCACACCCATATGAGCTTGTCTGATAACACACTCTAAAACCATAGGCATTAAAGTGACACTCAAGTCAAAATTAAACTTTCATGATTCAGATACAGCATGCAATTTTAAACAACTTTCCAATTTACTTCCACTAACAAAATGTGCCCAGTTTTCTTATATTTACGCTTTTTGAGTCACCAGCTCCTTCTGAGCATGTGCAGGAATTCACATAATATGTACTTATATGCATTTGTGAATGGCTGATAGCTGTCACATGATACAAAGGGAGTCGAAAAAGACATAACTGAAATTTGTAAAAAAAAAAATCTACTACTCATTTGATGTTCAGACTAAGGGGCCGATTTATCTTCAGTCTGTCCGACATGATGTGCTCAGTGGGACTAGACTTGGAGGAAATAGATTTGGGAGTACTTATAGATAACAACCAAAAGATGGGTGCACAATGCAAGGCAGCAACGTCTAAGACTATCATGTAAATAAAATAAAGAAATAGGCATTGATTCAAGGGAGGAAGGCATAATTCTGTCACTATATAAATCCCTGTTAAGTCCTTACCTTGAGTATGGAGTGCAGTACTGGCGACTGATCACAAAAAAAGACATTGCAGACTTAGAAAAAGTTCAGAGAAGGGCAACAAAACTAATAAGAAGAATGGAAAATTTAAGCTATGAGGAGAGGTTAGCCAAACTGGTCTGCTTTCTCTAGAAAAAAAGGCGCTTGAAAGGTGACATGATTACTTTTCAGAAATATATTTGAGGCACATATACAGCTCTGTTTATTCCAAGAAAATTATTTGTGACAAGAGGTCACAATTTAAGGCTGGAGGAAAGGAGATTTAATCTCCTGCAACGTAAATGTTTTTTCACTGTAAGAGCAATCAAATTGTGGAACTCATTACCTAAGGAGTAGGGATGAGTGAATGTTTTGCAACATATGAAGAATGAAAGAATTTTAACACGTTTGTCTGTTTGTTTCGAATTTTGAATGTTTGTACAACATTCTAACATTTGTTTAATGTAATAGTATTTTTAATGCTTTCTTTAAATGTAATATTCGATTTTAATTTTTATAATAATTCGATTCAAATCCTATTATATAAAAGGCCAAGTGTGTTTGTCCGAAGCTGTCATGCGCAGTAGAGACAGCACAAGAACAAACACACCTGGCCTTACCTGACAATCCATGGCATGCTGTTTGAGGCTGGAAGTGGGCGTGGCCGGACGGGAGTGTGGGTGTGGCTGGATGGGAGGATGGGCATGGTAAGATGGAACCATGGGCATGGCCATGTGGGACCGGGCATGGTCAGGGCATGACATGGGCGTGGTCAAGCACGGTAGGCGCGACAGAGAGGGGAGAGAAATATAAAGAGAGGGGGAGAGACAAAATATGATAGGAAAGAGCTAAAGAGAGGGGGAAGAGCAGAAGAGAAGGGGAAGTGCAGGAGAGAGAGCAAAAGAGAGGGGAGAGAGAGAGAGCAAAAGACAGGGGGAGAGAGAGTGCAAAAGAGAGGGGGGAGAGAGAGAGAGCAAAAGAGAGGGATGGAGAGAGAGAGCAAAAAAAAGGAGAGAGAGACAGAGCAAAAGAGAGGGGGGAGAGAGAGCGCAAAAAAGAGTGGGGGAGAGAGAGCACAAAAGAAAGGGGGGGAGAGAGAGAGCTCAAAAGAAAGGGGGGAGAGAGAGCGCAAAAGAGAGGGGGAGAGAGAGAGCGCAAAAGAGGGGGAGAGAGAGGGCAAAAAGAGGGAGAGAGAGAGAGAGCAAAAGAGAGGGGAAGAGAGAGAGTGCAAAAGAGGGAGAGAGCGCAAAAGAGAGGGGGAGAGAGAGCGCACAAAAGAGAGAGAGAGAGCACAAAAGAGAGGGGGAGAGAGAGAGCACAAAAGAGAGGGTGACAGAGAGCGCGCAAAAGAGGGGGGAGAGAGAGAGTGCAAAAGAGAGAGAGAATGCCAAAGAGAGGGGGGAGAGAGAGCATAAAAGAGAGGGGGAGAGAGAGAGCGCAAAAGAGAGGGGGAGAGAGAGCAAAAGAGAGGGCGGAGAGAAAGCAAACGAAAGGGGGAGAGGGAGCAAAAGAGAGGGGGGAGAGAGAGAGCAAAAGAGAGGTGGAACGAGAGAGCGCAAAAGAGAGGGGGGAGAGAGCGCAAAAGAGAGGGGGAGAGAGCAAAAGAGAGGGGGGAGAGAGAGAGCAAAAGAGAGGGGAAGAGAGTGCAAAAGAGAGGGGGAGAGAGAACAAAAGAGAGGGGGAGAGAGAACAAAAGAGAGGGGGAGAAAGAGAGCAAGGGGTGGAACTGCTGTAATGCAAAAAATGTCCTGTGTGAAAGGGCTTTAGGACTAGTTATGCAATATTTTAATTAAAAAAATTGAATCAATATATTTGTAATAGTATTTCTAATACTCTCTTTACATTTAATATTCAAATTGTGCAATATTTGAAAAAGAAACATTAAAATTGATATATTTGTATCTATATCAATTTACTACATTTTCGAATGAGGATATTCAATCTAATTATGAACATTCGAAAAGGAAAGTAACATTCGAAAACTGGAAATAACATGCAATTACCAAATTTTAATGGATTTTCATTCTTTTCAACATTTGATTGTCCAAAATGAATTTCCAAAGGGCTATTTGTTCTACTAAACTAATTGCAATTACAGCACATTCGCCCATCCCTACTAAGGAGGTAGTAAATGCCAAAACCCTAGCTACATTTAAAAAGGCTTAGATACATTTCTGTATGGTTTTATACTTCTTCATAATTTTGCAACCTATTAAGGTATTATTTGGAAAATTATGTATGTAAGATAAATTATTTCTCATTTAAAGGAACATTATTAAAACACACACATTATACTGCCAAAAGTATGTGATCACTTGGACATCATACCCATATGAACTTGTCTGATAACCCACTCTAAAACCATAGGCATTAAAGTGAAACTCAAGTCAAAATTAAACTTTGATGATTCAGATACAGCATGCAATTTTAAACAACTTTCCAATTTACTTCCACTAACAAAATGTGCCCGGTTTTCTTATATTTACACTTTTTGAGTCACCAGCTCCTTCTGAGCATGTGCAGGAATTCACATAATATGTACTTATATGCATTTGTGATTGGCTGATAGCTGTCACATGATACAAAGGGAGTCGAAAAAGACATAACTGAAATTTGTCAAAAAAAATCTACTACTTATTTGATGTTCAGACTAAGGGGACGATTTATCTTCAGTCTGTCCGACATGATCTGCTCAGCGGGACTAGACTTGGAGGAAATAGATTTTGGAGTACTTATAGATAACAACCAAAATATGGGTGCACAATGCAAGGCAGCAACGTCTAAGGCTAATAAGAAACTAGCATTTAAAAAAAAAAAAAATAGGTATTGATTCAAGGGAGGAAGGCAAAATTCTGTCACTATATAAATCCCTGTTAAGTCCTTACCTTGAGTATGGAGTGCAGTTCTGGCGACTGATCACAAAAAAAGACATTGCAGACTTAGAAAAAGTTCAGAGAAGGGCAACAAAACTAATAAGAAGAATGGAAAATTTAAGCTATGAGGAGAGGTTAGCCAAACTGGGTCTGCTTTCTCTAGAAAAAAAGGCGCTTGAAAGGTGACATGATTACTTTTCAGAAATATATTTGAGGCACATATACAGCTCTGTTTATTCCAAGAAAATTGTTTGTGACAAGAGGTCACAATTTAAGGCTGGAGGAAAGGAGATTTAATCTCCTGCAAAGTAAATGTTTTTTCACTGTAAGAGCAATCAAATTGTCGAACTCATTACCTAAGGAATGTTTTGCAAAATATGAAGAATGAAAGAATTTTAACACGTTTGTCTGTTCGTTTTGAATTTTGAATGTTTGTACAACATTCTAACATTTGTTTAATGTAATAGTATTTTTAATGCTTTCTTTAAATGTAATATTCGATTTTAATTTTTATAATAATTCGATTCAAATCCTATTATATAAAAGGCCAAATGTGTTTGTCCGAAGCTGTCATGCGCAGTAGAGACAGCACAAGGACAAACACACCTGGCCATACTTGACAATACATGGCATGCTGTTTGCGGCTGGAAGTGGGCGTGGTCGGACGGGAGTGTGGGTGTGGCTGGATGGGAGGATGGGCGTGGTCAGACGGAACCATGGGCATGGCCATTTGGGACCGGGCGTGGTCAGGGCGTGGCAGGGGCATGGTCAAGCACGGTAGGCGCGACAGAGAGGGGAGAGAAATAGAAAGAGAGGGGGAGAGACAAAATATGATAGGAAAGAGCTAAAGAGAGGGGGAAGAGCAGAAGAGAAGGGGAAGTGCAGGAGAGAGAGCAAAAGAGAGGGGAGAGAGACAGAGCAAAAGAAAGGGGGGAGAGAGGGGGGGAGAGAGAGCAAAAGAGAGGGGAGAGAGAGAGAGCAAAAGAGAGGGGGAGAGAGAGAGCAAAAGTGAGGGGGAGAGGGAGAGCAAAAGAGAGCGATCGAGAGAGAGAGCAAAAAAAAAAGGAGAGAGAGACAGAGCAAAAGAGAGGGGGAGAGAGAGTGCAAAAGAGAGTGGGGGAGATAGAGCACAAAAGAAAGGGAGGGAGAGAGCTCAAAAGAAAGGGGGGAGAGAGAGAGCAGAAAAGCGAGGGGGAGAGAGAGAGCGCAAAAGAGGGGGAGAGAGAGTGCAAAAGAGAGTTGGAGAGAGAGAGCGCAAAAGAGAGGGGAAGAGAAAGAGTGCAAAAGAGGGAGAGAGCGCAAAAGAGAGGGGGAGAGAGAGCGCACAAAAGAGGGGGAGAGAGAGAGCACAAAAGAGAGGGGGAGAGAGAGAGCGCAAAAGAGAGGGGGACAGAGAGCGTGCAAAAGAGGGGGGGAGAGAGAGAGCACAAAAGAGAGAGAGAATGCCAAAGAGAGGGGGGAGAGAGAGCATAAAAGAGAGGGGGAGAGAGAGCGCAAAAGAGAGGGGGAGAGAGAGCAAAAGAGAGGGGGGAGAGAAAGCAAAAGAAAGGGGGAGAGGGAGCAAAAGAGAGGGGGAGAGAGAGAGCAAAAGAGAGGTGGAACGAAAGAGCGCAAAAGAGAGGGGGAGAGAGCACAAAAGAGAGGGGAGAGAGCAAAAGAGAGGGGGCAGAGAGAGAGCAAAAGAGAGGGGAAGAGAGCGCGAGGGGGAGAGAGAACATAAGAGAGGGGGAGAGAGAGGGCAAGGGGTGGAACTGCTGTACTGCAAAAAATGTCCCGTGTGAACGGGCTTTAGGACCAGTTATGCAATATTTTAATTAAAAAAATTGAATCAATATATTTGTAATAGTATTTCTAATGCTCTCTTTACATTTAATATTCAAATTGTGCAATATTTGAAAAAGAAACATTAAAATTGATATATTTGTATCTATATCAATTTACTACATTTTCGAATGAGGATATTCAATCTAATTATGAACATTCGAAAACGAAAGTAACATTCGAAAACTGGAAATAACATTCATTTACCAAATTTTAATGGATTTTCATTCTTATCCACATTTGATTGTCCAAAATGAATTTCCAAAGGGCTATTCGTTCTACTAAACTAATTGCACTTACAGCACATTCGCCCATCCCAACTAAGGAGGTAGTAAATGCCAATACCTTAGTTACATTTAAAAAGGCTTAGATACATTTCTGGCTACAAATTGAATTCAGGAATATGATTACTTGTATTAAATGGGTCACCTTTTTCAATGGGATTAATTTAACCCCTTAGTGACCAGACCATTTTTCAATTTTCTTACAGTTAAGGACCAGGGTTGTTTTTACATTTCTGCAGTGTTTGTGTTTAGCTGTAATTTTCCTCTTACTCGTTTACTGTACCCACACATATTATATACAGTTTTTCTCGCCATTAAATGGACTTTCTAAAGATACCATTATTTTCATCATATCTTATAATTTACTATAACAAAAATCATAAAATATGATGAAAAAAATAAAAAAACACACTTTTTCTAAATTTGACCCCCAAAATCTGTTACACATCTACAACCACCAAAAAATACCCATGTTAAATAGTTTCTAAATTTTGTGCTGAATTTAGAAATACTCAATGTTTACATGTTCTTTGCTTTTTTGAAAGTTATAGGGCAATAAGTACAAGTAGCACTTTGCTATTCCAAACCATTTTTTTTTTTAAATTAGCGATAGTTACATTGCAACACTGATATCTGTCAGGAATCCCTGAATAACCCTTCACATGAATATATATTTTTTAGTAGACAACCCAAAGTATTGATCTAGGCCCATTTTGGTATATTTCAAGCCACCATTTCACCTCCAAATGCGATCAAATAAAAAAAATTGTTAACTTTTTCACAAACTATATGTAAATGTTTCTCTGGGAACCCCTTTGTTCAGAAATAGCAGACATATATTGCTTTGGTATTGCTTTTTGGTAATTAGAAGGCTGCCAGTACTAAAATAAAAGGCTTTTTAAATATATATTCTGCAGTTTAGGATCCCCCTTAGCCCACAACCTCTCTGCTCCCCCTCAATACCCTCCCCCTCCCAGATCCCTTTCCCAACACTTATCCCCCTCTCTCTCCTTCCCTTTCACTAAACATTTTCTGTAGTGTAGCGGTCCCACCTGCTCTCACCCCCTCATGTTCGCTCCTACCCCCACATGCCTGCTCTTAGACCTCTCCCGGTCACCCACCCGCCTCCCTCCTATCCCTCCCCTGCCACCAACAATCGGCACCATCACTGGCCAATGCAGAGAGGGTCACTCTGTGAGTGGCCCTCTCTGCATTGGTTGCTTACCAGAGGCATCGCTGCAATAGCCTGAAAATGTCTGGAAGCGATTACGATCACTTCCAGCGCTTAAAACCCTTGAGGATGTGCCAGACACGTCCTTGGTCATTAATGACCATTTTTTGTAGGACTTGCCTGGCATGTCCTCGGTTGTTAAGGTTGTTAATAAGCTCAACTGGAGTTTTTTTGGTAACTATATTAAGATTTGTGTAGGTTGAACTCGTAGGACTTCTGTCTTTTTTCAACCTCATCTACAATG
Organism: Bombina bombina; assembly: GCF_027579735.1. Classification (NCBI taxonomy): domain Eukaryota; kingdom Metazoa; phylum Chordata; class Amphibia; order Anura; family Bombinatoridae; genus Bombina; species Bombina bombina. The sequence goes on along the minus strand of NC_069501.1, from coordinate 131,177,108 downwards.
TTACTATCAGCTAGATTATGAGTTTTGCATTATGAGTCAAATAGCATCGTTATGTCCCATAACGCTTCATTTTCCCTAACGCTGCTATTACAAGTCTTGTCGGTATAGGTGTACCGCACACCTTTTAGTCAGTCAGGCAATGTCAGTACAGCACTTTTAAATGGGAGTCCCATAGAGCTGGTATTATGAGTTTACCTGGGAGGCCAAAAAGTGAGCGGTACACTCTATAACTACAAGATCCGTACCGCTATCTAAAGTAAGTAGTTATGAGTTTTACGTTACAAAGCTGTACCATAAAACTCATAACTAAAGTTTTAAAAAGTAAACTAACACCCATAAACTACCTATTAACCCCTAAACCGAGGCCCTCCCACATCGCAAACACATCGCGGACAGATAGCTCAGCATGCTAAGGCACTGTGGCTGAGTTCTGTAGCAACCCAAGGGTTGCAGGTTCGATCCCCGGCGAGGTCCACTCAGCCTTTCAGCCTTCCGAGGTTGATAAAATGAGCAGCGCCTTGAGACCCTTATGGGTGATTAGCCACGCTTTACAAGTACCCAATACATACATACATTAACCCCTAATCTGCCGCTCCGGACATCGCCGGTATGTATTAACCCCACCGCTCCCCGACATCGTCGCCACTATAATAAACCAATTAACCCCTAAACCGCTGTCCTCCAGCATCGCAAATACTATTTAAATATAATTAACCCCTAACCTGCCGTCCACCCACACCTCTGCTATAATAAACCTATTAACCCCTAAACCGCAAGCACCCCACAATGAAATATACTTAAATAAACTATTAACCCCTAAACCGAAAGCACCGCACAATGAAATATACTAAAATAAACTATTAACCCCTAAACCTAACGCCCCCAACTTTATATTAAAATTACAATTTCCCTATCTTAAATTAAATTAAAACTTACCTGTCAAATTAAATAAATTAATTTTAAACTAACAATTAAGCTAAGATAATTATTAAACTACAATTAAACTAAATACCAATTAAATTAAATTAAACTGAACTAAACATTAAAAACATCTTAACACTACCCTAAAAATTACAAAAAAAATCTAATTACAAAAAAATAACTAAATTACGAAAAAAAATAACTAAATTATGAAAAATAATAAACAAATTATCTAGTAGCCCTATCAAAATAAAAAAGCCCCCCCAAAATGAAAAAAAACTTAGCCTACAATAAACTACCAATGACCCTTAAAAGGGCCTTTTGTGGGGCATTGCCCCAAAGATATCAGCTATTTTACCTGTAAAAAAAATACAAACACCACCCAACAGTAAAACCCACCACCCCCACAACCAACCCCCTCAAAAATATAACTATCTAAAAAAAACTAAGCTCCCCATTGCCCTGAAAAGGGCATTTGTATGGGCATTGCCCTTAAAAGGGAATTTAGCTCTTTTACATGCCCAGACCCTAAACTAAAAATAAAACCCACCCAAAAAAACCTTAAAAAAACTTAACACTAACCCCCGACGATCCACTTACAGTTCTTGAAGTCCCGCTTAAAGGATCCATCCATCCGGTGAAGTCCTCATCCATGCGGCAAAAAGTCTTCATCCGGGTGGCCTCTTCCATCTTCATCCAGCCGGCGAAGTCCTCATCCAAGTGGCAAGAAGTCTAAATGCCCTTTTAAGGGCAATGCCCATACAAATGGGGAGCTTAGTTTTTATAGATACTTATTTTATTTGGGGGGGTTGGTTGTGGGGGTGGTGGGTTTTACTGTTGGGGGGTGTTTGTATTTTTTTACAGGTAAAAGAGCTGAGGTTTTTTTATTTTGTTTTTTTTTTATTTTTATATGGCTATTAGATTAGGTGTAATTCTTTTTTATTTTTGATAATTTGTTTCTTATTTTTTGTAATTTAGTTATTTTTAGTAATTTTACGGCTAGATTTGGAGTTTTGTCGGTAACGACCCGAAAAACTAACGCCGGCTTTTTTCTGGCCGCACCATAAAAATAACTCTGGTTTTGAGAGTCCACAGAATGGCTGCGTTAGGCTCCAAAAAAGGAGCGTAGAGCATTTTAAACGCAGCTTCAACTCTCGATACCAGAGTTGCTTACGCAAGCGGCCAGCCTCAAAAATGTGCTCGTGCACGATTCCCCCATAGGAAACAATGGAGCTGTTTGAGCTGAAAAAAAAAACAAACACCTGCAAAAAAGCCGCGTTCAGCTACTAACGCAGCCCCATTGTTTGCTATGCGGTAACCCTTCCTACGTCTGCACTTAACACTCTAACATGTACCCCGAGTCTAAACACCCCTAACCTTACACTTATTAACCCCTAATCTGCCGCCCCCGCTATCGCTGACCCCTGCATATTATTATTAACCCCTAATCTGCCGCTCCGTAAACCGCCGCTACTTACATTATCCCTATGTACCCCTAATCTGCTTCCCTAACATCGCCGACCCCTATATTATATTTATTAACCCCTAATCTGCCCCCCACAACGTCGCCTCCACCTGCCTACACTTATTAACCCCTAATCTGCCGAGCGGACCTGAGCGCTACTATAATAAAGTTATTAACCCCTAATCCGCCTCACTAACCCTATAATAAATAGTATTAACCCCTAATCTGCCCTTCCTAACATCGCCGACACCTAACTTCCGTTATTAACCCCTAATCTGCCGACTGGAGCTCACCGCTATTCTAATAAATGTATTAACACCTAAAGCTAAGTCTAACCCTAACACTAACACCCCCCCTAAGTTAAATATAATTTACATCTAACGAAATTAATTAACTCTTATTAAATAAATTATTCCTATTTAAAGATAAATACTTACCTGTAAAATAAATCCTAATATAGCTACAATATAAATTATAATTATATTATAGCTATTTTAGGATTTATATTTATTTTACAGGTAACTTTGTATTTATTTTAACCAGGTACAATAGCTATTAAATAGTTAAGAACTATTTAATAGCTAAAATAGTTAAAATAATTACCTGTAAAATAAATCCTAACCTAAGTTACAATTAAACCTAACACTACACTATCAATAAATTAATTAAATAAACTACCTACAATTACCTACAATTAATCTAACACTACACTATCAATAAATTAATTAAATACAATTCCTACAAATAAATACAATTAAATAAACTAGCTAAAGTACAAAAAATAAAAAAGAACTAAGTTACAAAAAATAAAAAAATATTTACAAATATAAGAAAAATATTACAACAATTTAAACTAATTACACCTACTCTAAGCCCCCTAATAAAATAAAAAAGCCCCCCAAAATAAAAAAATGCCCTACCCTATTCTAAATTACAAAAGTTCAAAGCTCTTTTACCTTACCAGCCCTGAACAGGGCCCTTTGCGGGGCATGCCCCAAAGAATTCAGCTCTTTTGCCTGTAAAAAAAAACATACAATACCCCCCCAACATTACAACCCACCACCCACATACCCCTAATCTAACCCAAACCCCCCTTAAATAAACCTAACACTAAGCCCCTGAAGATCTTCCTACCTTATCTTCACCCTGCCAGGTTAATCGATCCGTCCTGAAGAGCTCCTCCGATGTCCTGATCCAAGCCCAAGCGGGGGGCTGAAGAGGTCCATGATCCGGCTGAAGTCTTCATCCAAGCGGGAGCTCAAGAGGTCCATGATCCGGCTGAAGTCTTCATCCAAGCGGGAGCTGAAGAGGTCCATGATCCGGATGAAGTCTTCTATCAACGGCATCTTCAATCTTCTTTCTTCCGGAACCATCTTGCAGACCTCCGACGCGGAACATCCTCTTCTCCCGATGCCTACTAGCCGAATGACGGTTCCTTTAAGGGACGTCATCCAAGATGGCGTCCCTCGAATTCCGATTGGCTGATAGGATTCTATCAGCCAATCGGAATTAAGATAGGAATATTCTGATTGGCTGATGGAATCAGCCAATCAGAATCAAGTTCAATCCGATTGGCTGATCCAATCAGCCAATCAGATTGAGCTTGCATTCTATTGGCTGTTCCGATCAGCCAATAGAATGCGAGCTCAATCTGATTGGCTGATTCCATCAGCCAATCAGAATTTTCCTACCTTATTTCCGATTGGCTGATAGAATCCTATCAGCCAATCAGAATTCGAGGGACGCCATCTTGGATGACGTCCCTTAAAGGAGCCGTCATTCGGCTAGTAGGCGTCGGGAGAAGAGGATGTTCCGCGTCGGAGGTCTGCAAGATGGATCCGGAAGAAAGAAGATTGAAGATACCGTTGATAGAAGACTTCATCCGGATCATGGACCTCTTCAGCTCCCGCTTGGATGAAGACTTCAGCCGGATCATGGACCTCTTCAGCTCCCGCTTGGATGAAGACTTCAGCTGGATCATGGACCTCTTCAGCCCCCCTGCTTGGGCTTGGATCAGGACATCGGAGGAGCTCTTCAGGACGGATCGGTGAACCTGGCAGGGTGAAGATAAGGTAGGAAGATCTTCAGGGGCTTAGTGTTAGGTTTATTTAAGGGGGGTTTGGGTTAGATTAGGGGTATGTGGGTGGTGGGTTGTAATGTTGGGGGGGGGGTATTGTATGGTTTTTTTTACAGGCAAAAGAGCTGAATTATTTGGGGCATGCCCCGCAAAGGGCCCTGTTCAGGGCTGGTAAGGTAAAAGAGCTTTGAACTTTTGTAATTTAGAATAGGGTAGGGCATTTTTTTATTTTGGGGGGCTTTTTTATTTTATTAGGGGGCTTAGAGTAGGTGTAATTAGTTTAAAATTGTTGTAATATTTTTCTTATGTTTGTAAATATTTTTTTATTTTTTGTAACTTAGTTCTTTTTTATTTTTTGTACTTTAGCTAGTTTATTTAATTGTATTTATTTGTAGGAATTGTATTTAATTAATTTATTGATATTGTAGTGTTAGGTTAATTGTAGGTAATTGTAGGTAGTTTATTTAATTAATTTATTGATAGTGTAGTGTTAGGTTTAATTGTAACTTAGGTTAGGATTTATTTTACAGGTAAATTTGTAATTATTTTAACTATTTTAGCTATTAAATAGTTCTTAACTATTTAATAGCTATTGTACCTGGTTAAAATAAATACAAAGTTACCTGTAAAATAAATATAAATCCTAAAATAGCTATAATATAATTATAATTTATATTGTAGCTATATTAGGATTTATTTTACAGGTAAGTATTTATCTTTAAATAGGAATAATTTATTTAATGAGTTAATTAATTTTGTTAGATGTAAATTATATTTAACTTAGGGGGTGTTAGTGTTAGGGTTAGACTTAGCTTTAGGGGTTAATACATTTATTAGAATAGCGGTGAGCTCCGGTCGGCAGATTAGGGGTTAATAAGTGTAGGCAGGTGGAGGCGATGTTGTGGGGGGCAGATTAGGGGTTAATAAATATAATACAGGGGTCGGCGGTGTTAGGGGCAGCAGATTAGGGGTACATAAGGATAACTTAGGTGGCGGTCGGCAGATTAGGGGTTAAAAAATTTATTCGAGTGTCGGCGATGTGGGGGGACCTCAGTTTAGGGGTACATAGGTAGTTTATGGGTGTTAGTGTACTTTAGAGTACAGTAGTTAAGAGCTTTATAAACCGGCGTTAGCCCAGAAAGCTCTTAACTACTGACTTTTTTCCTGCGGCTGGAGTTTTGTCGTTAGATGTCTAACGCTCACTTCAGAAACGACTCTAAATACCGGAGTTAGAAAGATCCCATTGAAAAGATAGGATACGCAATTTACGTAAGGGGATCTGCGGTATGGAAAAGTCGCGGATGAAAAGTGAGCGTTAGACCCTATTTTGAGTGACTCCAAATACCGGCGGTAGCCTAAAACCAGCATTAGGAGCCTCTAACACTGGTTTTCACGGCTAACGCCAAACTCCAAATCTAGGTCTAAGTGTTTAGTTTTTTTTGTAATGTTAGGTTTTAGTGTAAGGCAGGTTGGGTTTTATTTCACAGGTAAGTTTGTATTTATTTTAACTAGATAGTTATTAAATAGTTAATAACTATTTACTAACTAGTCTACCTAGTTAAAATAAATACAAACTTACCTGTAAAATAAAAATAAAACCTAAGCTAGCTACAATATAACTATTTGTTATATTGTAGCTAGCTTAGGTTTTATTTTACAGGTAAGTTTGTATTTAGTTTTAAATAGTTATTATTTAGTTAATAATTATAACTTTAGTTTAGCTCTATTTTAATTATGTTAAAGTTAGGGGGTATTAGGGTTAGGGTTATGTTAGGGTTAGTGTTAGGTTTAGGGGTTAATGGGTTTATTTTGTGGTAGTGATGTAGGAGGCCAGAGGTTTAGGGGTTAATAACTTTAGTATAGTGGCGTTGACATCGGGAGTCACAGATTAGGGGTTATTAGTTTTATGTAGATGGCAGTGATGTTGGAGTGCTTTATTAGGGGTTAATAACTGTATGTAGGTGACGGCGATATCGGAGGCAGCAGATTAGGGGTTAATAACTGTATGTAGGTGGCAGCGATATCGGGGGCGGCAGATTAGGGGTGTTTGGACTCAGGGTTTATGTTAGGGTGTTAGGTTTATATGTTAATTTTATTTCCCCCATAGACATCAATGGGGCTGTGTTACGGAGCTTTTCATTCTGCTATCGCAGGTGTTAGGCTTTTTTTTTGCCAGGTCTTCCCATTGGTGTCTATGGGATTGAAATCCAGCACTCAGACCCAAGGTGTGTGCAAGCTAGCATAGGATCACTGCAAGGATCCAAACAGTATCCAAAATCTTCAAAGAATGCAGCAGCACCACTTCTCATATAAAAAGTTCCTTTATTAAACACATAGTAGGAGCAGGTAAAATAGAACGACGTTTCGGGTGGTTATCCCTTAGTCATGTTCACATACTGTTTGTTAGACTTAATAGCCATCAGTCAGGTGAGACCACACCTTTCACCTTAATTACTTAGACATACATTTTCTTAGCCTCTATTGCCATCTAGTGGTCTAACCCATATCAAACATATAATTTTATTATACAAAAAAATATTTTTTAAAAAAAGAGAACAATCACATTTGTTGAAGAGCAGATATCAAAAATGTCAAAATTTAAAATTATAAAATTGAATGCCAGAAAAGGAATTGTATAAAGATAAAGATCTTTTACTTTACAGGAATACACTTAAATCAAGTTCCCTATTCATACCATTGGGGATTAAGCAATCTAATTTATTAATCCAAAATGCCTCACGTTTTTTGAGAAGCAGTTCTCTATTGCCGCCACGTCTAGGGCTCTGTATATGGTCTATTATTTGAAATCTTAGTTGTGCAATAGAGTGACCTTTGCCCCACCATTTTTTGAGCAAAGGTCACTCTATTGCACAACTAAGATTTCAAATAATAGACCATATACAGAGCCCTAGACGTGGCGGCAATAGAGAACTGCTTCTCAAAAAACGTGAGGCATTTTGGATTAATAAATTAGATTGCTTAATCCCCAATGGTATGAATAGGGAACTTGATTTAAGTGTATTCCTGTAAAGTAAAAGATCTTTATCTTTATACAATTCCTTTTCTGGCATTCAATTTTATAATTTTAAATTTTGACATTTTTGATATCTGCTCTTCAACAAATGTGATTGTTCTCTTTTTTTTAAAAATATTTTTTTGTATAATAAAATTATATGTTTGATATGGGTTAGACCACTAGATGGCAATAGAGGCTAAGAAAATGTATGTCTAAGTAATTAAGGTGAAAGGTGTGGTCTCACCTGACTGATGGCTATTTAAAGGTGATTAAGTCTAACAAACAGTATGTGAACATGACTAAGGGATAACCACCCGAAACGTCGTTCTATTTTACCTGCTCCTACTATGTGTTTAATAAAGGAACTTTTTATATGAGAAGTGGTGCTGCTGCATTCTTTGAAGATATTGGTGTCTATGGGGAAAGGGTGCACGAGCACGTCAAAGCAGTGCTTGATTTCGGTGCGGTATGGAGCTCAACGCAACCATTTTGCCCGCACAAGCCTTCTTTTTTTAAACCTGTAATGCCAGCGCTATAGGGAGGTGAAATAACGCCACTTTTGTGGCGGTCGTTAAAATCCCTATAGCGCTCAAAACTCGTAATCTAGCTGTATGTTACTATATATTTGTACATGATGAGTTTATACATAAATACATTATACACAACATTAACACATATGTTTACACATATATAAATATATATCTTTAGACATTGCATAGTTACAAGTCACTGTAATCAGCGCTCTTAAGATAGGTCCGGTGCAAAGATCCAGCTCTGGTGCTATGGAGAGTGGGCAGGGACACACCCCCTGTTTACGGCCAGCAGATTGGCTGCTGCTCTGGGCGAGATTGCTGTACACGCCCCAAACAAAGGAAATATGCAATAACACTGTATACGACTAGCGCTCAATCTTCAAATGCAGGCTCCAGGTCAGTATATGAAGAAAAAGATACAAACACTCCAGGCAGCAGTAATAATAAAAGTTCCAAGCTTATTTCCAAATGACTAAAAACGGACATACTGGGCGACATCCGACATGAAAGCCAGCAGTGACACAGCAATCAGGTAGATGAACTGATCTCCATGCAGACGCGTTTCGTGTGCATGCACACTTGTTCACTGAGTACAAACTGCTCTCTTTAATCTATTACTTACAGCAGCAATGAATGTTTGTTTTAAATGTTTACCTATGTTTCAAATATTAAAAATTAGAAGAACCATACATCACCAAAAATGACCAAATTGATAATTCAGCTCCCAAATTTGTTCCACCTCATATGAAGATAAGTGTAATTGCAATTGATAAGAGAAAGTATGGCCCACTTTGCTTATAGTTTGACTGTGGCGGTCGTTAAAATCCCTATAGCGATCAAAACTCATAATCTAGCTGTATGTTACTATATATTTGTACATGATGAGTTTATACATAAATACATTATACACATATAAATACATTAACACATATGTACACACATATATACATATATATCTTTAGACATAGCATAGTTACAACTCACTGTAATCAGCGCTCTTAAGATAGGTCCGGTGCAAAGATCCAGCTATGGCGCTATGGAGAGTGGGCGGGGACACACCCCCTGTTTACGGCCAGCGGATTGGCTGCTGCTCCGGGTGAGACTGCTGACAACGCCCCAAACAAAGGAAATATGCAATAACACTGTATACGAGTAGCGCTCAATCTTCAAATGCAGGCTCCAAGTCATTTTATGAAGAAAAAGATACAAACACTCCAGGCAGCGGTAATAATAAAAGTTCCAAGCTTTGTTCCAAATGACTAAAAACGGACATACTGGGCGACATCCGACATGAAAGCCAGCAGTAACACAGCAATCAGTTAGATTAACTGATCTCCCATCAGACGCGTTTTGTGCGCATGTGCACTTGTTCACTCAGTACAAACTGCTCTCTTTAATCTATTACTTACAGCAGCAATGCGTGTTTGTTTTAAATGTTTACCTATGTTTAAAATATTAAAAATTAGAACAACCATACATCACCAAAAATGACCAAATCGATAATTCAGCTCCCAAATTTGTTCCACCTCATATGAAGATAAGTGTAATTGCAATTGATAAGAGAAAGTATGGCCCACTTTGCTTATAGTTTGACTGTGGCGGTCGTTAAAATCCCTATAGCGCTCAAAACTCATAATCTAGCTGTATGTTACTATATATTTGTACATGATGAGTTTATGCATAAATACATTATACACAACATTAACACATATGTTTACACATATATAAATATATATCTTTAGACATTGCATAGTTACAAGTCACTGTAATCAGCGCTCTTAAGATAGGTCGGGTGCAAAGATCCAGCTCTGCTGCTATGGAGAGTGGGCAGGGACACACCCCCTGTTTACGGCCAGCAGATTGACTGCTGCTCTGGGCGAGATTGCTGTACACGCCCCAAACAAAGGAAATATGCAATAACACTGTATACGACTAGCGCTCAATCTTCAAATGCAGGCTCCAGGTCAGTATATGAAGAAAAAGATACAAACACTCCAGGCAGCGGTAATAATAAAAGTTCCAAGCTTATTTCCAAATGACTAAAAACGGACATACTGGGCGACATCCGACATGAAAGCCAGCAGTGACACAGCAATCAGGTAGATGAACTGATCTCCATGCAGACGCGTTTCGTGTGCATGCACACTTGTTCACTGAGTACAAACTGCTCTCTTTAATCTATTACTTATAGCAGCAATGAATGTTTGTTTTAAATGTTTACCTATGTTTAAAATATTAAAAATTAGAACAACCATACATCACCAAAAATGACCAAATCAATAATTCAGCTCCCAAATGTGTTCCACCTCATATGAAGATAAGTGTAATTGCAATTGATAAGAGAAAGTATGGCCCACTTTGCCTATAGTTTGACTGTGGCGGTCGTTAAAATCCCTATAGCGCTCAAAACTCGTTATCTAACTGTATGTTACTATATATTTGTACATGATGAGTTTATACATAAATACATTAACACATATGTACACACATATATATCTTTAGACATAGCATAGTTACAAGTCACTGTAATCAGCGCTCTTAAGATAGGTCCAGTGCAAAGATCCAGCTCCGGCGGTATGGAGAGTGGGCGGGGACACACCCCCTGTTTCGGCCAGTGGATTGGCTGCTGCTCCAGGCAAGACTGCTGTACACGCCCCAAACAAAGGAAATATGCAATAACACTGTATATGAGTAGCGCTCAATCTTCAAATGCAGGCTCCAAGTCATTTTATGAAGAAAAAGATACAAACACTCCAGGCAGCGGTAATAATAAAAGTTCCAAGCTTTGTTCCAAATGACAAAAAACGGACATACTGGGCGACATCCAACATGAAAGCCAGCAGTGACACAGCAATCAGTTAGATTAACTTATCTCCCATCAGACGCGTTTTGTGCGCATGCGCACTTGTTCACTCAGTACAAACTGCTCTCTTTAATCTATTACTTACAGCAGCAATGCGTGTTTGTTTTAAATGTTTACCTATGTTTAAAATATTAAAAATTAGAACAACCATACATCACCAAAAATGACCAAATCGATAATTCAGCTCCCAAATTTGTTCCACCTCATATGAAGATAAGTGTAATTGCAATTGATAAGAGAAAGTATGGCCCACTTTGCTTATAGTTTGACTGTGGCGGTCGTTAAAATCCCTATAGCGCTCAAAACTCGTAATCTAGCTGTATGTTACTATATATTTGTACATGATGAGTTTATACATAAATACATTATACACATATAAATACATTAACACATATGTACACACATATATACATATATATCTTTAGACATAGCATAGTTACAAGTCACTGTAATCAGCGCTCTTAAGATAGGTCCAGTGCAAAGATCCAGCTCTGGCGCTATGGAGAGTGGGCAGGGACACACCCACTGTTTACGGCCAGCGGATTGGCTGCTGCTCCAGGTGAGACTGCTGTACACGCCCCAAACAAAGGAAATATGCAATAACACTGTATACGAGTAGCACTCAATCTTCAAATGCAGGCTCCAGGTCATTTTATGAAGAAAAAGATACAAACACTCCAGGCAGCGGTAATAATAAAAGTTCCAAGATTTATTCCAAATGACTAAAAACGGACATACTGAGTGACATCCAACTTGAAAGCCAGCAGTGACACAGCAATCAGGTAGATGAACTGACCTCCAATCAGACGTGTTTCGTGCGCATGTGCACTTGTTCACTCAGTACAAACTGCTCTCTTTAATCTATTACTTACAGCAGCAATGCGTGTTTGTTTTAAATGTTTACCTATGTTTAAAATATTAAAAATTAGAACAACCATACATCACCAAAAATGACCAAATCGATAATTCAGCTCCCAAATGTGTTCCACCTCATATGAAGATAAGTGTAATTGCAATTGATAAGAGAAAGTATGGCCCACTTTGCTTATAGTTTGACTGTGGCGGTCATTAAAATCCCTATAGCGCTCAAAACTCGTAATCTAGCTGTATGTTACTATATATTTGTACATGATGAGTTTATACATAAATACATTATACACATATAATTACATTAACACATATGTACACACATATATACATATATATCTTTAGACATAGCATAGTTACAACTCACTGTAATCAGCGCTCTTAAGATAGGTCCGGTGCAAAGATCCAGCTATGGCGCTATGGAGAGTGGGCGGGGACACACCCCCTGTTTTCGGCCAGCGGATTGGCTGCTGCTCTGGGCGAGACTGCTGTACACGCCCCAAACAAAGGAAATATGCAATAACACTGTATACGAGTAGCGCTCAATCTTCAAATGCAGGCTCCAGGTCAGTATATGAAGAAAAAGATACAAACACTCCAGGCAGCGGTAATAATAAAAGTTCCAAGCTTTGTTCCAAATGACTAAAAACGGACATACTGGGCGACATCCGACATGAAAGCCAGCAGTGACACAGCAATCAGTTAGATTAACTGATCTCCCATCAGACGCGTTTCGTGCGCATGCGCACTTGTTCACTCAGTACAAACTGCTCTCTTTAATCTATTACTTACAGCAGCAATGTGTGTTTGTTTTAAATGTTTACCTATGTTTAAAATATTAAAAATTAGAACAACCATACATCACCAAAAATGACCAAATCGATAATTCAGCTCCCAAATTTGTTCCACCTCATATGAAGATAAGTGTAATTGCAATTGATAAGAGAAAGTATGGCCCACTTTGCTTATAGTTTGACTGTGGCGGTCGTTAAAATCCCTATATCGCTCAAAACTCGTAATCTAGCTGTATGTTACTATATATTTGTACATGATGAGTTTATACATAAATACATTATACACATATAAATACATTAACACATATGTACACACATATATACATATATATCTTTAGACATAGCATAGTTACAAGTCACTGTAATCAGCGCTCTTAAGATACGTCCAGTGCAAAGATCCAGCTCTGGCGCTATGGAGAGTGGGCAGGGACACACCCCCTGTTTACGGCCAGCGGATTGGCTGCTGCTCCGGGTGAGACTGCTGTACACACCCCAAACAAAGGAAATATGCAATAACACTGTATACGAGTAGCACTCAATCTTCAAATGCAGGCTCCAGGTCATTTTATGAAGAAAAAGATACAAACACTCCAGGCAGCGGTAATAATAAAAGTTCCAAGATTTATTCCAAATGACTAAAAACGGACATACTGGGTGATATCCAACTTGAAAGCCAGCAGTGACACAGCAATCAGGTAGATGAACTGACCTACATTCAGACGCGTTTCATGCGCATGCACACTTGTTCACTCAGTACAAACTGCTCTCTTTAATCGATTACTTATAGCGGCAATGAATGTTTGTTTTAAATGTTTACCTATGTTTAAAATATTAAAAATTAGAACAACCATACATCACCAAAAATGACCAAATCAATAATTCAGCTCCCAAATGTGTTCCACCTCATATGAAGCTAAGTGTAATTGCAATTGATAAGAGAAAGTATGGCCCACTTTGCTTATAGTTTGACTGTGGCGGTCATTAAAATCCCTATAGCGCTCAAAACTCGAAATCTAGCTGTATGTTACTATATATTTGTACATGATGAGTTTATACATAAGTACATTATACACATATAAATACATTAACACATATGTACACACATATATACATATATATCTTTAGACATAGCATAGTTACAAGTTACTGTAATCAGCGCTCTTAAGATAGGTCCGGTGCAAAGATCCAGCTATGGTGCTATGGAGAGTGGGCGGGGACACACCCCCTGTTTTCGGCCAGCGGATTGGCTGCTGCTCTGGGCGAGACTGCTGTACACGACCCAAACAAAGGAAATATGCAATAACACTGTATATGAGTAGCGCTCAATCTTCAAATGCAGGCTCCAGGTCAGTATATGAAGAAAAAGATACAAACACTCCAGGCCGCGGTAATAATAAAAGTTCCAAGCTTTATTCCAAATGACTAAAAACGGACATACTGGGCGACAGCCGACATGAAAGCCAGCAGTGACACAGCAATCAGGTAGATGAACTGATATCCATGCAGACGCGTTTCAAGAACAATCAGCTAATTATTTATGCAAATTTATACTAATGAGCAAGGCAGCTGTTTTTTTTTTTTTTTTTTAAGAAAGGTGGCAATCCTAACCCAAAGACCTAAACAAGGCCATCTCGTATAAAGGTTTCCTTTAAATTTAAAATTTTAAGATTTAAATAACTAGTAAGGGACTTAGCTTTTAGAGTGACATACTGACTCTTTATACTATATATGGTCTCACAACCAGTGAAGAAACTCAAGCTTGCATTACTTGGGGATGGAGAAATGTATGAGCTAAAATGCAAAACTATGGGAGCTATTGCGGCAGGAATATATAAATATATATGTAGATGTATAAATGAGTAGAAAGGGAAAGACTTGATTATCTATTAGTACCCCATACTAATAATATGTCTCAAAAATAGAATAAGTATCAAATTCCAATCCAAAGCAAGGTTTGAGTGGAAGATGTATATATATATATATATATATATATATATATATAAGATCCTATATTAAATGAGTTATGGGGGGTGCTCACCGTCCTATTTGTTGAGAACAAACAAAAGGAAAAAAGAGTGGATAGTTTATTAGCACTCAAAGAAGTATATATGTCATAGGAAGGTGGCAAGGGAAATCACCCAAAGGGGGGATCCGGTAGATAAAACTAAACATTTAATATTGACTAGTTAAAAAATCAGCAGTGTGAGTGTATTAAAACTTAGATTAATAAGTAATAATGGGTACTAGCAACCACAACTTGTTATTATAACTGAGAACCAATACAAACTGTAACACACACAGCTCAGTGCAAACAAATCAGCTCACGTGCTGCATAAGCAATTACCTAAAAAAGAGGATTTACCTCAATACAAATTACTCTGATAAATGCAGTTCTGGAGTAAAGTAAGCACAGCTCTGTGTGATACAAGGTTACAGGGAAGAGGATATATTAGTCCCTATATCTAAATTAGACAAGCTATTCCTGTCATTGCTAGTCCCAAGAGTGCCTGATGTGAATTTCGCCATGAACACGGCTTTCTCAAAGGCTAACCTGAATTGGGATAGCCCCCCTGCCTATGTACATTTAGTTGGCCAATGAGGGCCGAGTATAGTTACACGCCCCACATGTAAGCCTATCACGAAAAGCCTATCACGAACATCATTAATTCATTACCTATGATAGCATCACATGATTGGACTTAGCCAGTAATAAGGTTGCATCTCATTTTAAGTACCTGACACGGACCATATGTGTATCACCATAAACAAAACATAGCACGCTATGAGGGGTAGTTATTTGCTTAAAACACAGGCAGTAATATGATTGTATATAAACAATCTAAGTTGGAAATTATCGACTAGCGGATATGATTGTATGGATAACAGAAATTTATTCCATAGAGAGCTGAAATAACACAAACAGTGTATATGAGAATGTATATTAACATGTTGAGATAAGAGGCATGTAGAGTATCGATCGATATAATTTCAAGAAGTGTCATATTAAATAAGTAAGCATACATTAAAAAAAGTTTATAAATTTACCAAACATAGAGAAACATATGTCACAATAAAGATATTCCAAAATGTATATCCTTATCAGAGTCTCTTTGCAGTAATCAATATTTATTAGGTATACAAAGAACAAAAATATATAAATATCTTTGCATGTGGTGTAATATACTTGTAATGCCTAATAAGACCGTATCAGTGGGGGAGTAAATCCATTTTTACAGTTCAAATTAAAGAATGACTAGGGGCTCCATGTACTAAAGCATCAATTTTTTCGCCGACAACGTGTTTGCTCGACTCGCTCTAACTCGCAGCTAGCGAGATGTTGCCCGCCCGCCATATGTACTAAAAACTATTAAAAAAAAAGGCGCGTCAAATCCGCATCGAGCACTGGCGAATGATTCATACATATGACGCCTCGCTATTTGCGAATGTACTATTAATCGCTTACAAACTGTCAGTCATGTTTGTCCCACGTGACTGCAAGGTGTCAGAAACGTCAGCTTTGTCGCGGGAACATATTGCAGCACTATATAAGCTCTATTTAATAAAGTTTTTCAGACTGCATATTTCAAGAACTTGAAGCTTTACTGACTTTTATTGTTATCGATAAATTAAGTATGGCTACTTCTCGATCTGATTCACAGTCCAAATCGAAGAATCCCCACTTCTCACATCAGCAGAACCTGGTTCTTGTCGATATGGTGCTAGACTCATATGACTATTTATTTGGTTGTCGTTCGAAGCAAACGTCTAGTATCCGTAAAAAAAGTATATGGACCCGGATAAGTGATGCTGTCAGTGCTCAGGGACCTGGGAAAAAGGACGTTGATCAAATTAAAAAAAGGTACAACGACATCAAACGATTTGCAAAATCCAAATTGGCAAAAGAAAAAAATTCAACCCGTGCTACCGGAGGTGGAACAGCTTATGTCGCTGATCTTAATGATTACGAGCAGAGACTGGTGCAGCGTCTAGGCCCAGAAGTAATCGTCGGGATCACAGATGATTGTGATAGCGACCTAAGAGGTAAAACATTTATCGAATTACTATAATTTAAATTGAATGTTGATCATATTGTAATTATCCATTAGAGTTGGTTTATACAAATATGTATCTTGTAAAGATATTTTGTCCAATCAATTTTTTGGTGCGTCAATTTTGATTAAGTTAAATCAATGAAGATTAATGCTAGATTTTTAAATCTAAAGGAACCCGAGGAAGGAATACCCGCTGTACTCGTAATCGCCTTCTTCGAACCGGATTTGGGGCATCAGGTTGACGAATTTGCCTTCTACCCCTCATTTGCATCAGACGAACAATATAAAGTTGAAGAAGTGTCTCCATATGGCTAACAGGATCAAAAGTGAGTAACCATTCAATTGTACACCTCTTTTAAATCAGTTGTAGGCGTTGATCTGATAGACCCTATTGTTTATTATGGTGCTCGCCACCTATTAGCTGGCGAGGGATTTTTAACGAGGTAGGTGCGGAGAATTTCACGAGCGTAGAAATAGATAGTTTAGTAATTCCTGTTTTGTGCGAGATTTATGTCGAGCGAGTATTTTCTAGCTACAAAAAAGACGAGAATTCAAGATTTGCGGGCAAGTTCGCTCGCCGTTTTTTAATATAAGGTTTTCAATGGATTCGTGGGATAGTACATACGGTTATTGATCCGCACGCAGAAATTTAGACGAAAATAGTCACGAAGACCTCGCAGACAGCTTAGTACATGGAGCCCTAGGAGTCAAAATGAATAACAGAATAAAATGTGTTACTCATTTTAAGGATAACATGAGGACAGAGTCCCCTATAAATTACCACATTTACATAAAGGGTAATAAATCCCTAAGGGGGTCTGAATAGAGTATCAAAGTAAATGTGATCTATAATAAGGGGCATTGAAAGGTGTTATTATATTGCATATGCTTTAACAGATAATAGTTACATAAGATATGAAACCGTTAAGCTAATATAGCCTATAAAGGTTATATGATTGGGTTACACACTGTGTCTGTTGATTTCATATTGCTATTAAATGTTACCTTTAAAGAATTAGTTGGTAAAGGGGAACTCCGAATAAGACTGGGTGAACATATAAACAGCATTAAGAATTGTGAAGCTGACAGAAAAAATATAAAAATCTAACCCTGTCGCCCGACATTACTTGAGTAAACACGGATCTAAACCAGATTTGAAAGTATCAGTCCTCCAGGTTATTAAACCAGGCATAACTACAAGCAGAATGTAGGTGGATCTTATGGTTAAACACTATCACACCACAAGGTTTGAATGAACAGGATGGATATGGATTCTTCTTATGATACAATATATTGAAAAATAAGTTATTTTCAAATACAAACCCACCTATCTTCATATACTGTATATTAAGAATCTACAATGTCCATATCATACCCACCTCTTATTGTTAAGATGATCGTTCACAACAACAGGCTACATACATATTTCATGTTATTTGTCACTGGGCATTCAATTATTTTATCTTGTTCCCCTTTACCAACTAATTCTTTAAAGGTAACATTTAATAGCAATATGACATTGACAGACACAGTGTGTAACCCAATCATATAACCTTTATAGGCTATATTAGCTTAACGGTTTCATATCTTATGTAACTATTATCTGTTAAAGCATATGCAATATAATAACACCTTTCAATGCCCCTTATTATAGATCACATTTACTTTGATACTCTATTCAGACCCCCTTAGGGATTTATTACCCTTTATGTAAATGTGGTAATTTATAGGTGACTCTGTCCTCATGTTATCCTTAAAATGAGTAACACATTTTATTCTGTTATTCATTTTAACTCCTAGTCATTCTTTAATTTGAACTGCAAAAACGGATTTACTCCCCCACTGATACGGTCTTATTAGGCATTACAAGTATATTACACCACATGCAAAGATATTTATATATTTTTGTTCTTTGTATACCTAATAAATATTGATTACTGCAAAGAGACTCTGATAAGGATATACATTTTGGAATATCTTTATTGTGACATATGTTTCTCTATGTTTGGTAAATTTATAAACTTTTTTAATGTATGCTTACTTATTTAATATGACACTTCTTGAAATTATATTGATCAATATTCTACATGCCTCTTATTTCAGCATGTTAATGCACATTCTCATATACACTGTTTGTGTTATTTCAGCTCTCTATGGGATACATTTCTGTTATTCATACAATCATATCCGCTAGTCGATAATTTCCAACAGTATGTTACAACTTAGATTGTTTATATACAATCATATTACCGCCTGTGTTTTAAGGAAATAACTACCCCTCATAGCATGCTATGTTTTGTTTATGGTGATACACATATGGCACGGGTCAGTTGTTTAAAATGAGATGCAACCTTATTACTGGCTAATTCCAATCATGTGATGCTATCATAGGTAATGAATTTATGACGTTCGTGATAGGCTTACGTGTTGGACGTGTAACTATACTTGGCCCTGATTGGCCAACTAGATGTACATAGGCAGGGGGCTATCCCAATTCGGGTTAGCCTTTGAGAAAGCCGTGTTCACAGCGAAATGCGCATCAGGCACTCTTGGGACTAACAATCACGGGAATAGCTCGTCTTATTTAGATATAGGACTAATATATCCTCTTCCTTGTAACCTTGTATCACACAGAGCTGTGCTTACTTTGCTCCAGAACTGCATTTATCAGAGTAATTTGTATCAAGGTCAATCCTCTTTTTTAGGTAATTGCTTATGCAGTACGTGAGCTGATTTGTTTGCACTGAGCTATGTGTGTTACAGTTTGTATTGGTTCTCAGTTATAGTAGCAAGTTGTGGTTGCTAGTACCCATTATTACTTATTAATCTACGTTTTAATACACTTAAACTGCTGATTTTTTAACTAGTCGATATTAAATGTTAAGTTTTATCTACCGGATCCCCCCTTTAGGTGATTTCCCTTGCCACCTATGATATATATGCCTCTTTGAGTGCTATTAAACTGCCCACTCTTTTTTCCTTTTGTTTATATATATGGAGATGATTATAAAATTGGGGTGATTTCCCTTTAAGAGAATGATTTTTTTAAAATATATCACAAAACGTTGTTTCGCTACCCATTCACATATATAAGTCGCAGTCCTCTTTGGACATACAGGGGTGATCTCCCTAAACCAATAATAAGTGTGCATTATGTATTACAGAAGAGTCCAAATAGCTTAACTAAACCACACTTATATGCATACATTTGTAAATGCTATAAGAGGACATCTGTCCCTTTGCATTCTTATTGTCTCTGTCAAACACTCTATAGCTCTGTAGGACATTACAATTGTCTCCATCTATTTGGAGATAAATGCCCAAAATAAGAGAACTTGACTATATTCGGGATACTTATAAGTATCTGATTATAAATACACAAGTACCTTATCTAATTCCTAGAGATAATCTCTAAATGGTGGCATAACGATAATACTCAACTTATTCTTGAGGGCAGTAGCAACTGTCAATAATATTGCTGTGCGGTTAACACTTCCACAAACTCGATCCGGTTACCATGACCACGGACGGGTATAAACTCTAGTAATCCACAGTGGGCCGGCCCTATGCCCTGATGAAGTCATGTAATAGTGACGGAAATGCGTTGGTTGGCGTGGTGAGGGAGGAACTGTTGAGGTGTAGTTTATTGAATAATATATTGCGGCTCTACATACCGCTATTTGATACATAGGAACATCATTGCGCCCTATAATTACATTGTATCTATTTTGTTTATACTCAACATAGTCTTAATTTAGCAGGTTAAATATCCTTTGATACGAAATAGCTCTTTGGTGGAGGTATATTAATGAGCAGTTTGTGACTTAGTATGCTCACACATTACCGTGATATGCTCAAGTAGTTAGACATTTATTCACATTTAAAACCTCTGTAAGAGGAGATACCACAAATATATTATAAGGTTTCAAGTGTAACATAAAAGTTGTGTATACTATGTGTGTTTGACATTATACATATAGGGAAATAGCTAGAAATCGGCTGACTTTGCTGAATCAAAGCAGTACGCAGGTAGAAGGTCGCCTTTGAGCGCATAGAATGTCTGGAATCCTGATGTGATTGAGATATAAGCGTGCTGGTTCACTGATATTCCTTTTTCTTATTTATCCCTATAGAGTCTGTGATGATTTATCATTTTATATTACCATCTCAAACTGTTTAATGTCCCTTTAAAGATATTTCCAGATCTTGGAAGTTACATATATGAAACTTTATTTCTAGTTCTTAACTTAAAGGGACAGTCTACTTGAACATTTGTATTGTTTAAAAATATAGATAATCCCTTTATTACCCATTGCCCAGTTTTGAATAACAAACATTGCTATATTAATACACTTTTTCCTCTGTGATAGTCTTGTATCTGAGCCTTTGCAGACTACCCCATTATCTCAGTTGTTTTGACAGACTTGCATGTTAGCCAATATGTTCTGACTCATAAATAACTTCACGAGAGTGAGCACAATGTTATCCCCATGACACCCACAAACTAGCAGTGTCTAACTGTGAAAACTGTCAAAATGCACTGAGATAAGAGGCTACCTTCAACGGTTTAGAAATCAGTTTGAGCCTACCTTAGTTTAACTTTCAACAAAGAATACCAAGAGAACAAAGCAAGTTTAATGATAAAAGTAAATCGGAAAGTTGCTTTAAAATTGCTGGGTATCTGAGTCATAAAAGTTTAATTTTGACTTGACTGTCTCTTTAGCATGAAGACATTGAATTTAAATTATAACATAACTACATGATAAACAGGCAAACATTTCATTTTTTATCTTGCTAAAACTTGCACTTCATGCAGATGTCTAGTAACAAGCCTGAGCCAATCATAATAACTTTTCAGTTCACTTTTAATCCATAGACTTTTAACTTCTTTCTAAAATAAGCTTTCTGTTCTGGAAAATACCTTCTCAGAACTTCAGTAACATGATGAATGTTTTGCCTTTTGAACTTGGTTACAGTCCTATAACATGTGCAGTCAAACGTAAACTTAAACCAGAGAAAATATTTAGCGAGCCACACCTGCTCCATATGAGCCCTTCATGAAATAGAAGTTTTTTTGTTTTTTTTTAAAAAAAAGACAATAGTAACATATTTTAGGGCAAAGGGGGGGGGGGTTTGCAATATACTGTATGTCAACAAAGACATGAATGTGTTGGAATTTGAAAAAAGACATTGCTTGGAAAAAATGCATCTGTTCCATGTTAAATATACATTTTGTATTACATAATTCATATCTGATTACTGAAAAAACAGGATGATGTAGATTAATATATTTGTTGCCTCCTGTATAATGTGTAAAACACTTGACTCATTTTTGGTAGACATCCAAATGATTAAAGTACAAATAATGAAGAGTGACAGATTGAAACTGTTGTGTATGTAAAATTATCAGCATGACAAAAAGTATTGATATAATCAGCTATTTGAATGTTTATACAAAATGTTTTGATTTGCTTGCGTTTGTGGGTTCCTGTAGTGCACAAAAGTTAGCAGCATTATTCATCATGTCAAATGACTGAATGCAACGAGCTGTAGTAGAAATTCTAAATATAAAATACAAACCAGATTTAAAGAGACATAAACCCTTTTTTTTTTCTCTTTCATAATTCAGATAGAGCATACGTTTTAAACAACTTTCTAATTTATTTTTTTTATCAAATTTGCTTCATTCTCTATCATTAGTTGAAAAAACCTTATATGCGTGAACTTGTCTGGAGCACTATATAGCAGCTGCTTTGCAAGAATGTTATCCATTTGTAAGATCACTAGATGGCAGCACTATTTCCTGCCATGTAGTGCACCAGACACTCACCTAAGTATCACCCAACAAAAAATTCCATTAGAACAATGAAAATGTGTTAAAGGGCCATGATACCCAAATGATGAAACACTTGAAAGTGATGCAGCATAACCGTAAAAAGCTGACTAGAAAATATCACCTCAACATCTCTATGTAAAAAAGAAAGATATTTTACCTGAAAAGTTCTTCAGTAGCCACATCCCATTGTAAAGGACTTCTAAGCAGCAAATCAGTATGTGTGTCCCGGGACAGCTAAGGGATTGAGCCTTGTGCACTCTCATGTTATTTCCCTATTCAGTTTACTGTTAAATCTCATGAGAGTTAAGTCAAATCTCATGAGATCACAGTAAAAGAGCTCATGACCTCAGCACTGTTGATGCTGATTGGCTTCATTTCTTCATTTTTATTTTTTTTTTATTTTTTTTTTACCTGCAGCTGGGAGCAGCAGAGTATTACTTTTTACTCTGCTGAGCTGAGGAGATTGTGAGGTAAAATATCTTCCTTTTTTACATAGAGATGCTCAGGTGATATTTTCCTGTCAGCTTTTTACAGTTATACGGCATCAGTTTCAAGTGATTTAGCATTGAGTATTATGTCCCTTTAATAGAAGTACATTGGATTGTTTTTTTAAATTTAATGCTCTGAAACACAAAATACATGTTTGAGCTTTGTTTCCCTTTAAAAGCTTTAACAGTTCGGGACTGTTCATTATATTAAATCATTACTTAAAGGGACATTAATCACTTAATAAATTATTTAATAAACTAAACAAAAATCGAATTTTCGTTAAACATTTGCATTTGTTTTCCTTAAACAAATATAAATATTTTTAAGCCACAGGTGAAAAGTTCACCTGTAGCTTAAAATATTTACCTTAACGCTCTCTGGAGAGCGAGCTAACCCGATCCTCTTCTTGCCAGAGCCCCAGCCGCACTCTCTCCAGCGCATTAAGGTTTTTAAAGGAAACAACTGAATACTGACAAATGTTGTCAGTATTTTTCATTTTCTTTAGTTTTAGTTGGTGCATTTATTTGGATTTGGGCAGTTATAAATGTTTCTCTAGAGCCAATGACTGTGGGGAATTTAGCAGAGTTAAAACTGCACTTCTACCAGGAATTCGAAAGCCCACAATTTTCAGAGTTAAATTAAAGGGACAGTCAACTAAAAAAAAAACTTTCATGATTTAAATAGGGCATGTAATTTTAAGCAACTTTCCAATTTACTTTTATTACCAATTTTGCTTTGTTCTCTTGATATTCTTAGTTTAAAGCTAAATCTAGGAGGTTCATATGCTAATTTCTTAGACCTTGAAGGCCACCTCTAATCTGAAAGCATTTTGACAGTTTTTCACCACTAGAAGGTGTTAGTTCATGTGTTTCATATAGATAACATTGAGCTCAGGCACGTGAAGCTCCTAGGAGCAAGCACTGATTGGCTAAAAATGCAAGTCTGTCAAAAGAACTGAAATAAGGGGGCAGTTTGCAGAGGCATAGATACAAGGTAATCACAGAGGTAAATAGTACATTATTATATAACTGTGTTGGTTATGCAAAATTGGGGAATGTGTAATAAAGGGATTTTCTACCTTTTTAAACAACAAACATTCTGGTGTTTACTGTCCCTTTAAAGGAATAGGGGACAAAATAAATAATGAAAGAGTATTGCAAAGCTTTCTTAAAGGGATAGTATCACCAAAATTGTTATTGTTTAAAAAGATAGATATTCTCTTTGTTTACCATTCCCCAGTTTTGCATAACCAATGCTGTTATAGAAAAATACTTTTTATCTCTGTGATTACCTTTTATCTAAGCTTCTGCTAACTGCCTCCTTATCTCAGATCTTTTGACAGACTTGCATTTCAGGCAATTAATGCTGACTCTTAAAGTGATGGTAGTTTTTTAACGATTGTTTCATCAAGTATTATTCTACTATTAATTCTACAGGTGAAACTCAAAAAATTAGAATATTGTGAAAAAGTTCATTTATTTCACTAATGCAACTTAAAAGGTGAAACTAATATAGGAGATAGACTCATTAAATGCAAAGCAAGATAGTTCAAGTCGTGATTTGTCATATATGTGATGATTGTAGCTTACAACTTTTGAAAACCCCTAATAAGACCGTATCAGTGGGGGAGTAAATCCATTTTTACAGTTCAAATTAAAGAATGACTAGGGGCTCCATGTACTAAAGCATCAATTTTTTCGCCGACAACGTGTTTGCTCGACTCGCTCTAACTCGCAGCTAGCGAGATGTTGCCCGCCCGCCATATGTACTAAAAACTATTAAAAAAAAAGGCGCGTCAAATCCGCATCGAGCACTGGCGAATGATTCATACATATGACGCCTCGCTATTTGCGAATGTACTATTAATCGCTTACAAACTGTCAGTCATGTTTGTCCCACGTGACTGCAAGGTGTCAGAAACGTCAGCTTTGTCGCGGGAACATATTGCAGCACTATATAAGCTCTATTTAATAAAGTTTTTCAGACTGCATATTTCAAGAACTTGAAGCTTTACTGACTTTTATTGTTATCGATAAATTAAGTATGGCTACTTCTCGATCTGATTCACAGTCCAAATCGAAGAATCCCCACTTCTCACATCAGCAGAACCTGGTTCTTGTCGATATGGTGCTAGACTCATATGACTATTTATTTGGTTGTCGTTCGAAGCAAACGTCTAGTATCCGTAAAAAAAGTATATGGACCCGGATAAGTGATGCTGTCAGTGCTCAGGGACCTGGGAAAAAGGACGTTGATCAAATTAAAAAAAGGTACAACGACATCAAACGATTTGCAAAAGCCAAATTGGCAAAAGAAAAAAATTCAACCCGTGCTACCGGAGGTGGAACAGCTTATGTCGCTGATCTTAATGATTACGAGCAGAGACTGGTGCAGCGTCTAGGCCCAGAAGTAATCGTCGGGATCACAGATGATTGTGATAGCGACCTAAGAGGTAAAACATTTATCGAATTACTATAATTTAAATTGAATGTTGATCATATTGTAATTATCCATTAGAGTTGGTTTATACAAATATGTATCTTGTAAAGATATTTTGTCCAATCAATTTTTTGGTGCGTCAATTTTGATTAAGTTAAATCAATGAAGATTAATGCTAGATTTTTAAATCTAAAGGAACCCGAGGAAGGAATACCCGCTGTACTCGTAATCGCCTTCTTCGAACCGGATTTGGGGCATCAGGTTGACGAATTTGCCTTCTACCCCTCATTTGCATCAGACGAACAATATAAAGTTGAAGAAGTGTCTCCATATGGCTAACAGGATCAAAAGTGAGTAACCATTCAATTGTACACCTCTTTTAAATCAGTTGTAGGCGTTGATCTGATAGACCCTATTGTTTATTATGGTGCTCGCCACCTATTAGCTGGCGAGGGATTTTTAACGAGGTAGGTGCGGAGAATTTCACGAGCGTAGAAATAGATAGTTTAGTAATTCCTGTTTTGTGCGAGATTTATGTCGAGCGAGTATTTTCTAGCTACAAAAAAGACGAGAATTCAAGATTTGCGGGCAAGTTCGCTCGCCGTTTTTTAATATAAGGTTTTCAATGGATTCGTGGGATAGTACATACGGTTATTGATCCGCACGCAGAAATTTAGACGAAAATAGTCACGAAGACCTCGCAGACAGCTTAGTACATGGAGCCCTAGGAGTCAAAATGAATAACAGAATAAAATGTGTTACTCATTTTAAGGATAACATGAGGACAGAGTCCCCTATAAATTACCACATTTACATAAAGGGTAATAAATCCCTAAGGGGGTCTGAATAGAGTATCAAAGTAAATGTGATCTATAATAAGGGGCATTGAAAGGTGTTATTATATTGCATATGCTTTAACAGATAATAGTTACATAAGATATGAAACCGTTAAGCTAATATAGCCTATAAAGGTTATATGATTGGGTTACACACTGTGTCTGTTGATTTCATATTGCTATTAAATGTTACCTTTAAAGAATTAGTTGGTAAAGGGGAACTCCGATGATTGTAGCTTACAACTTTTGAAAACCCCAAATCCACAATCTCAGAAAATTAGAATATTACATGCAATCAATAAAACAAGGATTGTACATACCTGTAGAACAATATCGGACCTCTGAAAAGTATAAGCATGCATACTGTATGTACTCAGTACTTGGATTGGGCCCCTTTTGCAGAAATTACTGCCTCAATGCGGTGTGGCATGGAAGCTATCAGCCTGTGGCACTGCTGACGTGTTATGGAAGAACAGATGCTTCAATAGCAGTCTTCAGCTCTTCTGCATTGTTCAGTTTGATGTCTCTCATCTTTCTCTTGGCAATGCCCCATAGATTCTCTATGGGGTTCAGGTCAGGCGAGTTTGCTGGCCAATCAAGCACAGTAATCCCACGGTCATTGAACCAGGTTTTGGTGCTTTTGGCAGTGTGGGCAGGTGCCAAGTCCTGCTGGAAAATGAAGTCAGCATCCCCATAGAGCTCATCTGCGGAAGGAAACATGAAGTGCTCCAAAATCTCCTGGTAGATGGCTGTGTTGACCCTAGACTTAATGAAGCACAGTGGACCAACACCAGCAGATTACATGGCTCCCCAAATCAACACAGACTGTGGAAACTTCACACTGGACTTCAAGCATCTTGCAGTGTGTGCCTCTCCACTCTTCCTCCATGCTCTGGGTCCTTGGTTTCCAAATGAGATGCAAAATTTGCACTCATCAGAAAGAGGACTTTGGACCACTGAGCAACAGACCAGGTTTGCTTTTCTTTAGCCCAGACAAGACGCTTCTGACGTTGTTTGATGTTCAGGAGTGGCTTGACAAGAGGAATACAACATTTGAAGCCCATGTCCAGGATCCGTCTGTGTGTGGTGGCTCTTGTGAAAGTCCCCAACACTTTTGAATGGCCTTTTCCTGACAATCCTCTCCAGGCTGCGGTCATCCCTGCTGCTTGTGCACCATTTTCTTCCACACTTTTCCCTTCCACATAACTTTCTATTAATGTGTTTTGATACAGCACTTTGGGAACATCCAACTTCTTTTGCAATTAACTTTTAAAGCTTTCCCTCCTTATGGAGGGTGTCAATGATGGTTTTCTGCACAACTGTCAGGTCAGCAGTCTTTCCCATGATTGTGATTCCTACTGAACCAGACTGAGAGACCATTTAAAGGATCAGGAAACCTTTGCAGGTGTTATGGCTTAATTAGCTGATTAGAGTGGGACACTTTGAGCCTAGAATATTGCACCTTTTCACAATATTCTAATTTTCTGAGATTGTGGAATTGGGGTTTTCATGAGCTGTAAGCCATAATCATCACAATTATGACAAATCACGACTTGAACTATCTTGCTTTGCATGTAATAAGTCTATCTCATATATTAGTTTCACCTTTTAAGTGGCATTAGTGAAATAAATTAACTTTTGCACGATATTCTAATTTTTCGAGTTTCACCTGTAAATCGCTTAGATTTTTTTGTAAATCTCTTATGCCTATATAAAATAATAATGTATTTTTCCTACAGAGCGTTACCGTTCCTTGCTCTGCCCCACCATTACTTCTGTATATTTTATTCTTCCCTGTGAGTGAGCTGAACCACGCCTTTCTACTTAATAGCATAGGTATGTAAATCTTGTTTGTGCGCACTGCACATGCGTCTAATTTTGTATGCAATACATTGTATTCAATGTATTGTATACATTGTGATCATTGCAAGTGCAGCTGTTATCAGAGACAGCTTACAGATAACACACACTTGCCTTATACAATATTGCAAGAGACGATCTTGTAAATACAATGTTTCGGATAGCAGTGAAAAAAGTTTGGGCATGAGCACAAATAGATGATTTGGCTGTCTAAACAAACAATAGAAGATGTAGGGCATGCACATAAGCATTGAGGGGCGTATTTTCTTGGTGGAGTGTCGCCGACTGGCCTGGTCTGACATTGGATAAAAAAAAGTGACCAGGCGAAATCAATGGCGGCCGATGTACAGGAGAAGGATGGGATTGAAAATGTTAACATTATCATCACAACTATTATAGAATATTGAGCGAATTAGATAAATAGATGAATTAAAGTGACATTATTTTTTTACTTTCATATATGAGCGTTATTTGTAATATGGCTGAGTTTACCATCTCTTTAAATAACTTCACGTGCATGAGCACTGTGTTATCTATACGAAACACATAAACTAACGCCCTCTAATGGTCAAAAACTGTCAAATGCAGATGCGGCCTTCAAGGGCTTAGAAATTAGCGTATTACCCTACCTAGGTTTAGCTTTCAACTAAGAATAACAAAAGAACATAGCAAATTTGATGATAAAAGTAAATTACAAAGTTGTATAAAATTACAAGCCCTATCTGAATCATGAAAATTAAATTTGGACTTTACTATCCCTTTAACATACATAATTAAAATTTTTATAGTACAATATCAAGGTGTTTAATGTCCCTTTAAAGGTCTTAAAACCAAATAAAATATACTGCATCATTCAGATAGGGTTTATTATCAAATTTACTTCATTCTTTTTTTTATTGAGGCTAAACAATACAATGCTTCTGAGTATAAAGAAAAGAGATATATTTCAATGCAACCAATAATATTCAGAAGAACTCACAAAAGATAAAGGCAGTGAATCAAATTTTACAATATATATGCTGGGTTAGCTTACTAAATAGCAAACAATCTCTAGTAGGCACTCAAAATATATATCATCCTCATTTTACCTTAAATGTGAAAATACACTTTCTCGAGTAAATGTCGTAAGTACAATAGTATAAAAAGCAAAACATGAAGTGAAACCCTTAGAAAGCTGATGAAATCCCCTCTCTCCAAAGGAAGAGAACAGCCGTAGTTTCTCCAGCTGTGTCAGCAACACTTCTCCTACAGAGAGCAAGCGGTGTATACGGTAAATCAGGAAAAAGGTATTCCAGGGGTGGGGAATTAGTGAGCATAAAGAGGCAACAATCTTTGAGAAAGCAGCAGAAGGGCATGAAACACTTCAGTTGACGTAGGACTTGTTGCACTGTTCCTACACTCCTCTATTTTTGTCCTGTGAAGAGTAAGTTGTTTATCATTTTCAATAAAATATGTGAAATTTTAGCCTTTTGCTAGTGCCAGTTTAGATTGTTGCCTCTCTACGCTCAGTTATTCCCTCACCCATGGAATACCTTTTTCCTGTCTTACAATAGTATTAACTTCTATAAAACTATCAATCAAATACCAAAGACCCACAATGACGTACAACAAAAAGTCTAAGTATTCATGTTCCAATAGGGATAGACTTCAACTTAAATGTAGTTTGAGACCTGATACTAACTAGTGCGGCAGGGAATAGCAGAGGATGCAGAGTTATTGTTGTACATGTTCAGTTCGGGTTTTGTAATTCCTTTTGTTAATCGGGCTAGGCTGGGTATACGTTAATTTGTAATATGCCAGAGAGTATCTGGAGGTGATATGGCATAAGCTGCAGAAAGAGGTTCAATTGGGCAGTATTCCAGGTCCTTTTCCAGAGCATTTGTTGGCCAATTTGAGGGTCTTATCATTGGGAGTGGTGCTCAAGAAGATGCCAGGGCAATTTGGCAAAGGTAGATGGGGAGGCAGATTTTCATTTACTCCAGGTTCACCCTAACTGCCACCACCTGTTGGGTTGCTTTTTTGAGGGATCTTAACGTTGCCAATGGGCTGTTGTATTTCATGTTCTTATTTCGAGAAGTTTAGTAGTTTTGTTGATTGGGTGGTGCGTTTGGAAGCAGGGATCTCATCCATAGTACATTACTTGGATGATTTCCTGTTTGTGGGTCCGGCTGATGGCCAGGACTGTCAGTTATTGATGGAGACATTTCAGTGAGTGGCGGAGGAATTTGGGATACCGGTGGCTGAGGAGAAGACAGAGGGGCCCTGAACATGGCTGAATTTTTAGGGGATCTGCATTGATTCAGTGCAAATGGAATGTCGGCTACAAAGTGAAAAACTGGAGGACTGAGGACTTGAGGGCGTCATTGACAGATGTGGTGAGGAGGCAGAATTTGACTTTGAAGGAACCCCAGTCTTTACTCGGCAAGTTAAATTTTGCCTGTAAAATTATTCCAGTTGGCAGGGTTTGTTCCAGGATGCTATCTTTGGCATTGGTGGGAGTGAAGGATTACCATGTTCGTGGTGCATTGGTCAGTGGCCGGTAGGCTTGATGGAAGCGGGTTTGATGAAAAATTTCACTTTTTGGAACTGTTCCTTTGTTGGTTGCTTTGTGTGTTTGGCATAAAGTGTTATGGAACTGGAGTGTGACGTTCCACTCTGATAACATGGGGGTGGTGATGGCAATAAATTGTCCGCTTATTCTCCGGCAGTAATCCATTTGCTTCGCCTGTTTGTGTTGGAGTGCTTGAGGGGCAATGTGTTGTTTAGAGCTGTGTATGTAGCTGTTAAACAGAATTGAATTGCTGATGCTATTTCCTGTTTGCAGTGTGACCATTTCCGGGCACTGGAGCCAGAAGCATAAGAGATGAGAGTGGAATGCCCAGCAGAACTTTGGAGGGCAACCTTCCCGAGGCTGTGAAATTGGTGAGGGGAGCTTTAACTCGCAAGACATGTAAGGTCTACGTACAGGTATAGCAAGATTGGGTCAGTTTCTTAGGGCGTAAGTGTTTCCTCAATGGAAGAGAAGGGAGGCAGGAAGCCTTGTTACACTGGATGCAAGAGTGGGACGAGGAAAGGTCATCAAAATCACTGGTTCAGAGGAGGCTGTCCGCATTAGTATTTTTGTTTCAGCTGTTGGTGTGGGAAGACGTGACAAAACCATTTGTGGTGAAGCTGGCAACTAGAGGGTGGTCCAAAAGGGCTGGTGCTAGGGACAGCAGAAAACCTGTAGTCTTTTCCATTTTGGCTAAAGTAGTGGGAGCACTTTCAAGAATCTGTGAGTCAGAGTATGAGGTGTGCTTGTTTCGTGCTGCTTTTGTGTTAGCATTCTTTTGAGCATTCAGGGTGTCAGAGAATTAGTAGGAGTGAACAAAAGAGATCCTGGTGGGATCCAAGCCTCTGACGTGTGGTTTGATGGGGAAGCTGTATGTGTATGGTTGAGTCGGTCAAAGACAGATCAAATCGGGAAAGGTTGTATGATTTGCTTAAAAGCTATTGGTGGAGTGTGCTGTCCGGTGTTAGCGGTAAGGAAATTTTTAGGGGTTCATAGGGCCGGGAAAGGGCTGCTGTTGGTTCACAATGACGGATCCTTCCTTTCCTGATTTTAGTTTGTGTCCGTTTTTAGAAAGTCCTTATCCATGGTTGGTTTTATTCTTTCTGAGTTTTGTTCTCTTTCATTCAGAATTGGGGCAGCAGCCATGGAGGATAGCTAGTTGGGTTTTGGGGAGATGGCTGTTAGAAATATTGGGAGGTGGGCCTGAAGGAAATTTAAGGGGTATGTTCACCCACACTTGGTTGCTTAATTTGTTGTTTAATGTGTTTATGTTTCTCAGGTCCAGTTTCTTGTTGGACTATTGGCCACTCTTTTATATATATTGGGCAAGAAAAGTAGCTTCAGTTAAAGAAAAGGGTGTACTGTTTGGTTTTTGAGTCCAGTGCATTGCAGTTCTGTTGGCTTGGGTTCCGTCGCTTGAAATGGGATCAGGTTCTTCTAAAAGTAGTTAAATTTGCTTGTTTGTTCTGCCTTCCAGGTATGTTACCGATTCACTCTGGGGGGAATGACTTAAGCTTTATGTCTCAGAAGTTACTGGTGGAAGATTGTTGCAATTCTTTTCAGGTTTAGTGGTGATTTTGTCAGAAAATGAACCTGGTTTGGCCTAGAGGGCGGCCTGGGATATAAAAAAAACTGGATTTTTCCAGGAGAAAGGTGAATAGGATGGTAAGTAGTTTTGTCTGGCAATGTGGTGGTGTGTCAATTAGGCATGTGGAATTTAAAGGGGAGTCGGGCAGCTGTTTTTTCCTGAAGGATGGGGTGCACCTTAATGAAGTGGGGCTTCATTTGTTAAAATTTAACTTAAGATAGGGGGTTATAAAGGTAGTGGAATTGGTTGGTGGGGCTAGGTTCTAGTTGCCTTGCATTGTGGCGGGGATGCTTGCTGGGGAAATATATGTTGGTTAAAACGGGTGTACCTCCCGGCTTGCCAGAGGAGGTTTGGTTCAGTGGGATGCTGAGCTTGGTATTTGAGGCTATGGGCGACATGTACTAAGGCGTCAAATTTTTCGCACAGACCGTATCGAATTAACCCGCCGGCATTCGCACCATGCGGATAGTACTTCGTTACATAAATGTACTAAAAACCAAGCCGTAAAATTTCGCCTCTATTGTGTCTCGAAGACAATCAGATTATTGATAACTTTGAAGCTTCTTTCGGCATGAAAGAGCAAAGTTACGAAGCAGTCTGCGACCTAATTAGTTTAGTTCTTCACCCATGTGACCATCTAGGTGTCATAATCGTCAGACAAGCGGCAACGTCTGGCTGCTGACATGTATAAGAATGTGAATTTTTTCAGAAATCTTAGAATATTGTTTATTTACTTTTCGGTATTCACTTTGAGAAGATGGCTTGCTCCGGAGATACAGCTACTTCTAAGAAGACTCGCAACCCTAATTTCTCTCATCAACAGAATGTTGTACTTGTTGATCTAGTACTCGAATATTATGACAATATATATGGTAGTCGAGTCAAGCAAACCCCCGGTGCTCGTAAGAAGTTTATTTGGGAAAAAATTAGTGACGCTGTGAGTGCTCAAGGACCAACTAAAAATGATATTGACTCCTGCAAAAAAAGGTTCAATGATATAAAGCGTCAAACTAAAGCCAAAATTGCCAAAGAAAAGCAATATGCACGAGGTACTGGAGGCAGACAACCTTATGTCGCAGATTTGACTGACTTTGAAAGAAAAGTTTTACAGAGGCTTGGCACGGAGGTCATTAAGGGCATAACCAGTGACTGTGATAGCGATATTCGAGGTAATTATAAATTAATCTCCAAAGTAATATTTATATTGTTTAATTGTCTGCACCAAAAATGTGTCTCTTATGTTAAGGTATTATAAAATTGTATTCTGTAACAGAATCATGATTGAAAAATGTTTGGTTTACTGTCCCTTGAAAATTGATTTATTAATTTGATTACTTCTCTCTGTAACTATTTCTTTAAAGTTCCAGGGAACCAAAAATTATGCAATCATGATTCATAAAGAGAGCATGAAAAACATTTTCAAGTTTCTAATATACTCCATTTTTTTTTCTATTGCTTAATTTAATTAAAAAAACAAGGCCTACATGGAACATGGAAATCACTTTTTTTGTAGTTAAATGAAACCCAAATGTTTGATTTAGAAAGAGCATGCAATTCTAATCAACTGTATTATTTATTTTTATTATCTAATTATCTTTATTATCTAATTAGCTTTATTTTCTTTATATTCTTTGTTGAAAAACATATATTGATATGCTCAGTAGCTGCTGATTGTTGGCTTCACATAGATGTCTCTTGTCATTGTCTCACCCATGTCCATTGCTATTTCTTCAACAAAGGATATCTAAAGAATGAAGCAAATTAGATAATAGAAATAAATTGGAAAAAAAAATTAATTGTATTCTCTATTGGAATCATGAAAGAAAGATGGGTTTAGTGACCCTTTACTTTTGAATGCATTTGAAAGAAAAATACTAATTGAAGGTTGAAAATTTAATAATAGGAGTACATTTTACATTTAATTAGCATTGCAAAAATTGAACCTAAAGTTTTATTTTTATTTAATGTATTAATTGAAATCTGTATTTACTATTTCATAGGTGGTTCTGTTCGAGCATCAACCTCTGCATCAGTCCATACCCCATCTACCTCTTCATCACAGCTACCACGTCCTTCAACATCACAGCATTTGAATATAAGACAAGAACCACAACATGGCCAATATATACGTTCAACAACCAATACCAGCCACAGCCTATCGTCTGCAGATACTATTCCAGATGTAAGGAGCAGTACACCAGATACAGCTGTTGGAAGAAGCTCTGGTATGTATCTTTAAACCACTTATTTTTTTACCGCAATTTGAATTACTTAAGTCACAAATGTCTAATATAATGATAGAGTTTAAACAGTTTTCTAGTAGGCTTACGGAAGTCGAAAATAGAGTGTCAACCAATGAAGACTTAATATACAAACAAGAGCAAAATATAGAGGATAACAATAAAACATTAAAAAGATTGCAAGAAAAAATCTATGAACTGGAAGACCATTCACGCCGAAATAATTTGAAAATTATTGGCCTTCCGGATAACGGCAAGTTTACAGATTTGATAATATTTGCTAGTGTTACACTACTCACGGCGTTAGGTATACCACCAAACAATTCCCCAATTTTAGTGGAAAGGGCACATTGGCTGGGCAGAAGTAGCGATGATAAAAAAGACCAAAATTATAATAGACCAGTGATGGTTAAATACCTAAATTGCCAAGATAAGATAAATATATTAAGATCTTACAGGAAAATGGGAAGCCTCTATATAGGCCAAGCCAAAATACTAATCTTCTAAGACTACTTCAGCGAAACCACTTACACAAGGAAAGAGCTGGTCCCGTTTTGTACTAGATTAATTAATGCAGGTTTCAAAGCTAAACTCCTATATCCAGCAAAAATTGTAGTTGAGGAAGCAGAGGGCAATGTAAATATAACTAATGAGATAGAGGCCAGAGAGTATTGCAAAAAAATAAGGGCACTCTAGTCTGCTATCGGGAGAATATATCTTTGATTTTATAAATATTAATGCTTTACTGATCTGAATGTTTTATTTTTGCTTCTTTTTTGTTTGTTTTTTTGCCTTTTCCTTCTTGTTTTTTTTCTTTTTTTTTCATTTATGAAGTGTTGCATCATGTCAAAAATAGAATTTTATGTAAAGGTCAAAATGTATATATATTACAATTGTTATTGGTGGGAGTTAAGACGAGAATTGAGCTTTTTTTTTTTTCCCCTCCCTCCCCTTTTTCTCTCCCTCGCCCTTCACTTTAATGTTGGTAGTTGACTATACATAGATTATGATGAAGAAAATTAAGATTATCTCTTGGAACATAGGGGGAATAACATCACCAGAAAAAAGAAAACAGATTATTAAACACTTAGCAAAGTTTCGTCCAGACATTGTATTA
Organism: Bombina bombina; assembly: GCF_027579735.1. NCBI lineage: Eukaryota > Metazoa > Chordata > Amphibia > Anura > Bombinatoridae > Bombina > Bombina bombina. The sequence goes on along the minus strand of NC_069501.1, from coordinate 131,141,564 downwards.
TTACAAGAGACACATTTGAAAAAAACAGAAGCAGACAAGCTCAAGTGTAATTGGGTCGGCCAAGTTATAGCTTCAGACTGTTCTAAAAGGAAAAGAGGTGTTGCGTTTTTATTTAATAAAAATTTTGAGTATAATATACGGGAATCTCGCATAGATGCAAATGATAGATGGCTAATTCTCTCAATTGAAGTGGCGAAAGTCAACTATACAATATGTAATGTATATGGCCCTAATACTATAGACCACGTCTTTTGGGAAAATATCACCGCTAAATTGTGTCTTTGTGCACAACAAAATACAATATTAGCTGGCGATTTTAATCTTACACCAAACTCTATACTAGACAGACTTTCACCTAAACAGAGTTGCCCGGCCCCCCAGAAATCTAAGATTTTTTCCCAAATATGTAAAAATGTAAAATTACATGATATATGGCGTATCCAACACCCGGATAGTAAGTTATATACATGCGAGTCTAGGGTATATAGATCCTTCTCAAGGATTGACTTTTTTCTTGTCTCGGACTCCCTCCTAAGAGATGATACCAAGTCAGATATACATGACATAGTACTTTCAGATCACTCTCCCCTATCGTTAGTAATAGGTGCCCAGATAGGTCAAAAAGTCATGAACAATTTTTTTTTTTTCAAACATATGATAAATAATGTCTCGTTTCATAATTGGCTTAAAAATAAATGGAGAGAATATAGTATTAATAATAAAAACTATGTAGATAGATTAGAGGTCTTTTGGGAGGCTGCAAAAGCATTCCTTAGGGGGGAGATAAAAGCTTACATGATACTGACCAAAAAGAAATTTAAGGCACGAGAATTACAGTTGGCCAATACAGTGACTAAGGCATATCAAAAATATATAAATACCCCACTCAGAAAATACTGGAACAAATATAAGGTAGCAAGACAAAATAGAGATCTGTTTCTCTCCACTAAAATAAATAATGAGGAGATTAGAATGAATGCACGCTACGGTGGACATTATGGGAGGTCAGCCAAATATCTTGCAAGACTAGACAGGGCAAGAAAAAAGAATAACATAATTGAAAAAATCAGTACGGGAGATCAATGCTATACACAACCTAGCGATATCCAAAAGTTTTTTCTAGATTATTTTAAAAATATTTATTCTGCCAAAGCAATAGACCCCCATAGTAATACACTTTTTTGGGAGAATATTTCTTGTCCTAGGGTTACATTAGAACAGGTTGCCTTAATTAATGAGCCCATCTCCATGTCTGAAGTTTTAAAAGCCATTGAGGAAGCTAAATTAGGAAAGGCCCCTGGGCCAGACCAATTACCTGCGGAATTCTATCGAATACTTAAATCAGAAATTGTTCCTATGTTAACATGTTTGTTTAATGAATACTATATGGACTGAAGAACAATATCACGGTTCTTCTCGGTGTCAATCATCACTCTTATTCTCAAAAAAGATAAGAATCTATCAGATCCAGGGTCATACAAACCGATCTCTTTGTTAAATACAGATTATAAATTGCTTACCTCTATAATTGCTAATCGTTTAAGAACATCTCTACAAGAAATTATACACCCAGATCAAGCAGGTTTCATGATAAACAGATCTTCTACGAAGAATCTTTGGAGAACCTACATGATCCTAGAACATTTTTGGAATAGGTTCTCGCGAGATAAAATTGTACCTAAATTTGATCTTGCTATGATGATGGTTGACGCCGAGAAGGCCTTTGACTCCATAATATGGGAGCATTTATTTAATGCTTTGACTAGCTTCGGCTTCTGTGGTAAGTTGATGAATTTTATCCGACTTTTATATAACTATCCGATATCAGCAATTATGATTAACAATAGCGAAACTCCCTTTTTTACGTTAGAAAGAGGGACGCGTCAGGGATGCCCCCTCTCCCCTCTCCTTTTCAACATAGCCGTGGAGCCCTTAGCAATTTATTTGAGACAAGAACTGAAAGGAATAGAATTTGGGAATCAAAAATGTGTGTTATCACTATATGCCGATGACCTATTATTATATTTTGAAAACACTAGTGTAAATATACCCATAGCTATGAAGTCACTGCATTTATTCGGGGCTATTTCAGGGTATAAGATCAATACCTCAAAAACTGAGATTTTATGGATTTATAAAAATAAAGATAGTTTGAAGCAGCATAATTTGAAGGAGGTAGAGAGCTTTAGATATTTAGGAATTATTTTACATAGAGACCCGAATATGTGGTATAAGTTGAACTATACACCTTGTTTTTCTAAGATATTTGCAAAATTGCGTCAATGGTCTTTTTTTCCTATTTCCCTTTCTGCCAAAGTAAGGATGATTAAAACTATTGTTTTCCCTCAAATAACTTATATAATGAATAATCTTCCACTATATATTAAAGATCAGGATGTTAGATCTTTTTACCAGGCATGTGCCAAATTTCTCTGGATTAATTCTAGACACATGCTCTCAATAACCAAATTATCAGTTTTGAAAGATTCTGGGGGCTTAGCATTTCCTGATATAAAGGCTTATAACCTTGCTATCCTTGCTAGACATGGAGTTGATTGGTTGTTATCAGCTAATTACCTGACAAATTTAACAATAGAAGAGAATCTTATACAACCTCTCTCCCTTAAAGCAATATTACACTATCCATACTTACAACTAGCGGATAGTATCAAGAAAACATATAGTATATTTAATGTGGTCAAGGCTTGGCAACAACTATGTGCGCATCTCCAGATTAACTTCCGGATCTCCTCTTTCCTGCCTATTAGAGGAAATCCTGATTTTATACCTGGTCGACAGTATGTGATCTTTAAACGCTGGGCAGAAAAAGGTCTAACTAATTTAATACAGCTAGTTGACGAAAGATCTCATATAAGAACATTTGATGAGATAGCTACTAGATATAACATATCAAATAAAGACTTTTATGCATACTTGCAAGTCCGGCATTTTATTAATAAAAAACTAAAGTTTGGGGGCGTGACCGGGCTCTGGCCAGAGATGGATGCTGTTATGGGAGCTCCGTCTGAGTGACTTACTTTGAACCAAATTAGCTAACTTAACTGATGCCATCCAACACAGAGTTTTATGTTAAATGAAAGAGCAAGCTTTGCTGATTTGGACAAGACTACTTTTGCTTATCATGGAGCCCTACAAGCCGGTCTGCTGAGGTTCTCCAAGGCCCTCGTGGTGAAGAAATCTCAACCCCCCCCCGGGGAACCGGGTATTAGGAGAATTAAGTATATTCTCCCCTGCTACTATTTGGGACTAACTAAATCTAGAACCTCTTCAGCATGAAGGGAACTTATGGCGTGTTTAAAGATCTCCTTGCCGACTTTGAGCGCAACATGTGCCAGCGACTTGATGCCCTCGTGTCAATGGTGGAGGGAGAGAGAGCTCGCTGGAGGCCAGATGGAGTGAGAGCTGCAACGCTTCTCAACATAACGCTGTCCGTGAACCTGCCTACCCAGGGCTCCTTGTTACTGGGGTGCCAGCAGACATTTGCGGATGATAATTCAACTGTGCCGGCTGCCCCCCCGGCTATTGCAGGATGAGGCCTTGCAGAAAGTGAGATCTCCTACTAAGGGCCTGGATGAAGTGACTGCTCTACAATGCGAGTAGACCATCTCTCCCGTGCTAGCAAAGCAGAACCAGACCTCGCTCTTACTTGCTGGTGAAGGGGTTGCGGCCAGTCGTCTAGATCACGGTGAGAACCTCCGGGACTTGTTGGATCACAGCCCACAGCTTGTTAGAGCAATTGAGGGTAGTCTGCCCTTGTTTTACAAGAGAAATCTTATGCTCCTTTGGCCCGTACATGAAATAACAATTGGAGATAGCCAGATTGTAAGAGCTGGAGTGGGGTAGGGGTTTTGTCCTATCTTACGTTCCCAGAATATCTACATTATCGGTTCACTAAGACTGACTTTTATGAAGATGCGACAAAAGTATCTGATGCGCTATTTAGTTCAGTCCTATATTTATTTCAGTGCATTAAAATCGTTTTATTTACAGGAACATGCTTTATGACTGCCTTACATTACACAACCTGCAGTGTACACATTGTCAACTGGTTATTGGACTTATTCTGGGAAATAGCTGGTGTTTAATATTTGATTTGCCTTTTATGGCACTGTATTTACCCTACGATAGTTCATCTCTATATGAGTAAATCAGCTGAGATTTGTTTTTTCATGTTCTGTCTCATCTCTGTCTGTAATGCTAATACTTGGCTAACGGGGGTAGGTAGAGTGAGGTAAACCTTGCCACAAGCTGTTAACCTGTAGTTCCTGTATATGTATTAGAAAATCTTCACCTTGATATTTACTGTCTCTAAACTGTATGTTAATTAATGTTATGTCAATGATGCTTCTTCTTGGGGTAGTATGTACTAGATAGATGCCCTTCACTGTAGGTATCTCACATGTTAAAAAGCTTGTTGCAATATCTAGATATCTTGAGGATCAGTTAGTAGATATTTTAGTAGTGTTTCAACAGTTATGTAGATTGAGGGACATGTGTGTCATAACCTAATACTTGAGGACATTTTTATTGCTTACCTAGATCTGTGCCTGCTATGTATATACTAGATGAGTACGGTGTCTCCTGAAAATTACTGCTTCCTGCAAGGGCCTGACTTACAAAACTGACAATGTTAATTGGCTTACGCTATTTATCCTACAATGCATATTCAAATGGTGCCTGCATTGTCTACACACTTTACCTAAAACATATACCCAGCGCACACAGCATTATATAAAGGTGATCACTAGCATGCACATTGACTATTACTTAATGTAATGCAACAGACACATAGAGGTTCTCTGAAACCACACTCTATAATTTATCCCATTGGCCCAAAAGTGGCCTAGTAGCTTCTTATATCTTGTTTCTGACAATCTCATTAGCTTTGTTACTCTCTTATTTGATTCTAAAACTATATGGACCCCTATGTGGTCCGGATTGGCAGGAGAGGCATGTTTATAATGTATTGGCCCAAGAGTGGTCAATTCTCCTTAAAAATCCCCACATCAAAGTGTTACATTTAGGTCCATGAGAGGCCTATGCTGCTCCAGGAGGGGATAAGAAAATAAGAAAATACAAAAGAGGGAGGTGGTGAGGTTTGCTCCTATAATAATGTAAATGTAAATTGTTAACCATTTGGGCAAACTGCTTGTTTATGTCTATTTTCCCTCAATAAAAATTATATTATAAAAAAAACAAACAAAAAAAAAAAAAAAACTAAAGTTTGGCAGTTGGTCAGAGAATTTTGAGAAAATTGGGGACTTCATAAACATATATAGGCAGGGGAACCGATCAATCTCCCTATTGTATAAGATACTCTTGGCCAAGCAGGGCCAATTAAATATAGAGCAACTGTCAGCATATTGGTCAAAATATTTTGAAGAGAGTAATTATGATAATATCAAGAAAGGTCTTCTGTGGATAACCACGGCCTCTCTACGTTCCACATGGAAAGAATGACGTTTAAAGCTCCTTAACAATACCTATAACACGCCCTAAAACACGACAATTCTGGCAGAAAGTTAACTACTGGTTAAATAAGCATGTATTAAATTTTCCTTCTTTTACGCCAAATAGAATCTTTCTGCTCTATACAGAGGATCGAAATCGGGGTATTATTAACACTATAATTTTACTGGTCCGTAATTTGATTCTGAGAAATTGGAAGAGTAAAAAGGCCCCTTCATTCCGGGCATTTATTGAAGCACTTAAATCACAAATTATTTTTGAACAACATAATATAATAAATGTACAGAACAGACAAATCCAAAACTTCTTTAATAACTGGTTGGGGATCATTCAATCATTCTCCATCTCTACACAATACATACTGACTAAAAAGTTTCATAAATCAGATTATTTTGAGGGTCTTATATTAAGAGGTCTTTTTCCAAGCTCTTGGTATTAAAGCTGGTACTGGAGATTTTGAGTATAGACCAATATTGAGGGGTTGAGGGGGAGAGGAGAGAGAGAGGGTAGGGGTTGGTTCTTCCCCTTTTTTTTTTTTTTTTTTTTTTTTTTTCCTCTCGTCTTAATCTCCTGGTACTCGAATATGTACACTTAAACGTGCCATGATCCTATGTTTATTTTCTAAATTATGTTCGGTATAGTTTGTTGCATAGAAAAGAAGGGAAGAGGGAAAGGGGAATAGGATAGAAAAAAGAGAAAAATCCCAGTAGTATATACATAGAATCAAGAGAACCACTTTGGGGTAAAATTTAATGTTGTATAAAGTCCAGAATGTTATAATTATATCCGTTGATTCTAGATTGGCTTTTTTATGTTATGCTGTATGTGGCCCTGCGTGGCGCAATAACTATAATGTGATTTATTTTTTGTTTTTTATGGCATGTACCGCTGGTTATAAATAAAAAAATTAAAAAAAAATAAACCACTTATATATACACCTTAAAATATTTTAATATAAATTAGATATTAATCTTTAATTCTTATTTTTACAGTAGATGTTGGACGTCTCTTCAGAGCCATGGTGACCGATTCTGCACCACTTTTGTAAAGTAACTATAGGATGACAAGACAAATAATTTTGGTACAAACTAACTCTAAAATTTAAAACTTTGATTGATATTCAAACTGTGAGACTGTGAGATGGATGGATTTTATATGCAAACAGTTTTAACATGTAAAATCAAAATTATTTATTAGTAAGGCCTTTAATCTTATTTTTTAAACCCAACATGACTGTATTAATTTCTCGTGTATAGTAACCCCTCTAACCATTACTGTAGGAACAAATTTTGATCTGCCCCTTTTTTTTTAATTATTTCTAAATTTCTATTTATTTATTTATTTATTTATTTTTTCTTAGATATCGGTGAGGAGGATGATTCTTCTAGAGAGGTCATTCTGAATCTTGTTCCAGTTCCAGCACCAGAGGTTAGATCTCAAAAAAGCGGAAGCCTGACTCCTGACCTAACACAGATGGCACAAGATCAGGATTTGGATATTCATGAGCCTGTAATAAACCCCTGTATTGATGATGAAAATACAAATTCGCCACCTGATAATGTAGTTCAAGAACAGGCAATTGAACCTTTGGAACAACCGCACGCTCAACCTATTGTCCAAGAGCAGGCACCTTTGGAAGATGCTGCTCTAAATGATATTAGATCTTGCCAGAGGATATAGAGCAGACAGTAGACAGGTTCAGGATATTTTGTCTGGACATTTAGAAAGGTTTGACAATTACAACCAGCAATGGTTGGAACTGGACCGTGAAATCTTTCACTGGCAAAGAGAAATGGACAGGCAAAGGAACCAACATATAACCAGGGCCTTGGCAATAGCAGAAAACAACATGCAAATGGCTCAAAATACTTTGCAAACTTTGTTAGATTTTATTAGAGATAGACATCAGAGCCAAGAGTCACTAGATCCAAAAAGACCAAGGTTAAATAAGTGCATTTTTTTTAAAAAAAATTGAAGTAATTATTATTGTTTTTTGTTGATCCAGAATATATTTGTATTGTTATTTGTACATAGTTTTATTAAAGTTTATTCTTATTTTATTTTATTTTCTTATTCTATTTGAAATTTTCTTTTAATCATTTAAAGGTAAAATTAATTGTACACAAAGACAAATCTAATTGAACCAAATGTAAAATGTATTACATCCAGATTTTTAACAAATATGAAACAAAAAGGCATTATAAAAAAAGATATGAGGGTCCTCCCGGCCACTACAATCATTGTTGGTTTTGAAATTCACCATTTTTACATACAAAAATATGACAATTTTATTGTCATCAAAGTGCAAATTAAAAAATTTTTTTTAATTAAAATGCAATCATTGCTTATCCGTTTTTGAACCTGTGTATTTAAATTCTTGATAGTAACCATTATTTGTTTAATTTCTTCACAAACAGAGGATTGCACTTGTGATACAACTTGTACCCCGGAATCTAGATAAGGAAAAAAAAAATCTAAAAAAATTAAGGATTGTGAGACCATTTTTATAATAAAAAGAGATTGTTAATAAGCAGTTATCAAAACTGTATTACCATTTATATTAGAGGTGGTATTTTCCATAGATGTACTTGTCTGTGTAGATTTAGAAACCATAGATATGTCCAAGTCATTATCAATATCAGAAATATTGGTTGAGTTTTTCTCACTACTTGCATCTGAAAAATATATTTATAATTCGAGGTATATATTTTTTTATTGATTTGGCTATAATATGTAACAATATAGTAAATCTAAAAATAATAGACAATTACCTATTTGAATTGAGGGTGAAGTTAATGACATCCTTTCAGGAGCATTATTTTCTTCATTATCACTATCTATGAAAAATTATTTAAGAAAACAATTACAAAAATTTGAATGTGAAAAATGTAATGGTACAAAATATAAGAAAAATAAATTCTGTAGAAGACATTTGTAATATTCTTGTGAACCTTGTTTTCTTTGTTTTCAACACTCTTTTATTGGTTTCTGTTAATAACACAAAAAGCCATTCATGATTAAATTTATCAGTTCTATAACTATAGATATTCAAACCATGGTTCCTTTTGTACCTTGAGGTGTATGAACGACAGTTAGGCGCCTGACACCTCCTTTCTGTGGGTACAATTGTCTGTCAAGCAAAGACAGTGGCAAGGGTGGGGATCTAGTCTCACTTCTAGGTGTCAAATTTAGAATAGGCCTTACATAACGTGGAGGAGGAGCACCACAAATATTTTCTTTCTTCTTATCTGAAACAGTGAATACAGATATACAAAACAAGATTCAACAAATTTATTTTTCTATTTTTCTTTTTTGATCTATAAGATATTATTATTATTGCTATTTGCACATATGTTGGTAAAAAGTTTTTAAAGTTTGGTAACATTTTATATAAAAAAAGTTTTCACTTTTGGTGTTTTATAATGTTTATAGTGTTTTGATTTTTTAGAATTTTGAAAATTATTGTTATTTGTACTTTTTGTAAAAAAAAAGTTTATCATTTTCTTTAGATTTTGTAAAATCAAGTTTAGAGTTTTTAGTTTTTAAATTTGTATACAGGGAGTGCAGAATTATTAGGCAAATGAGTATTTTGACCATATCATCCTCTTTATGCATGTTGTCTTACTCCAAGCTGTATAGGCTCGAAAGCCTACTACCAATTAAGCATATTAGGTGATGTGCATCTCTGTAATGAGAAGGGGTGTGGTCTAATGACATCAACACCCTATAGCAGGTGTGCATAATTATTAGGCAACTTACCTTTCCTTTGGCAAAATGGGTCAAAAGAAGGACTTGACAGGCTCAGAAAAGTCAAAAATAGTGAGATATCTTGCAGAGGGATGCAGCACTCTTAAAATTGCAAAGCTTCTGAAGCGTGATCATCGAACAATCAAGAGTTTCATTCAAAATAGTCAACAGGGTCGCAAGAAGCGTGTGGAAAAACCAAGGCGCAAAATAACTGCCCATGAACTGAGAAAAGTCAAGTGTGCAGCTGCCAAGATGCCACTTGCCACCAGTTTGGCCATATTTCAGAGCTGCAACATCACTGGAGTGCCCAAAAGCACAAGGTGTGCAATACTCAGAGACATGGCCAAGGTAAGAAAGGCTGAAAGACGACCACCACTGAACAAGACACACAAGCTGAAACGTCAAGACTGGGCCAAGAAATATCTCAAGACTGATTTTACTAAGGTTTTATGGACTGATGAAATGAGAGTGAGTCTTGATGGGCCAGATGGATGGGCCCGTGGCTGGATTGGTAAAGGGCAGAGAGCTCCAGTCCGACTCAGACGCCAGCAAGGTGGAGGTGGAGTACTGGTTTGGGCTGGTATCATCAAAGATGAGTTTGTGGGGCCTTTTCGGGTTGAGGATGGAGTCAAGCTCAACTCACAGTCCTACTGCCAGTTTCTGGAAGACACCTTCTTCAAGCAGTGGTACAGGAAGAAGTCTGCATCCTTCAAGAAAAACATGATTTTCATGCAGGACAATGCTCCATCACACGCGTCCAAGTACTCCACAGCGTGGCTGGCAAGAAAGGGTATAAAAGAAGAAAATCTAATGACATGGCCTCCTTGTTCACCTGATCTGAACCCCATTGAGAACCTGTGGTCCATCATCAAATGTGAGATTTACAAGGAGGGAAAACAGTACACCTCTCTGAACAGTGTCTGGGAGGCTGTGGTTGCTGCTGCAAGCAATGTTGATCGTGAACAGATCAAAACACTGACAGAATCCATGGATGGCAGGCTTTTGAGTGTCCTTGCAAAGAAAGGTGGCTATATTGGTCACTGATTTGTTTTTGTTTTGTTTTTGAATGTCAGAAATGTATATTTGTGAATGTTGAGATGTTATATTGGTTTCACTGGTAAAAATAAATAATTGAAATGGGTATATATTTGTTTTTTGTTAAGTTGCCTAATAATTATGCACAGTAATAGTCACCTGCACACACAGATATCCCCCTAAAATAGCTATAACTAAAAACAAACTAAAAACTACTTCCAAAACTATTCAGCTTTGATATTAATGAGTTTTTTGGGTTCATTGAGAACATGGTTGTTGTTCAATAATAAAATTAATCCTCAAAAATACAACTTGCCTAATAATTCTGCACTCCCTGTAGTGTTTAAATTTTTAAGAATTTTGTACATAACAATAATTTCCAATTAAAAATTAGAAAAACATCAATCATAATGTTAATAGATAACAGTAAGAACCAGTAAGGACATGAAAGTGATCAATATGGTACACTGAAACCTAATTATTCTTTCATGTCTCATATTGATGATGAACTTATCATACAATTTATAATTTAAAAGAATAAAAATTTTATTATGATTTTAAATTATATATTTTTGTTAAATGCAGGGATGTAAATTTTAAAAACAACTATGTTTTCTTTTTTTTAATTATTTTTTGTTTCAGTATTAGATTACCAATAGATCACAAACAAATATTTATATATAAACAATTTTATAAACTTAAAAGGCTCCTAATGGATTGGTAATATAGTGGTTCTCGACGTTTAACATCACTGTAGCGTCTCAAACATTGACGCCTGGTCCTTTTAATTTTTGATACACGATACATTCTGCGTATCATTTCATAAATAGTTTTGTCCCTTTCATCTTGCATGACCCCTTGGAACCCCCTAAGTGTTTTGAAAAATATCTGTCCATAGCACAGACTAGAATTATCATTTCCCCAGATGTGAAAGGTGCAATTCTCTTCATCCTCCCTGGTCGCATAGCAACTTTCTAGATGGGTGTGTCAAATCTCAAAATATTCTAAATAAAGCGTTATTCAGTGTTTCAATGCAACATTATTCTATATTTGTTAAATGGTTAGAATTATTTGGATACAATAATTTTAAAGTTGTACTATTTATTGGCAGTATCTATTTTTTTTATTTTCGGATGTAAAAGTAATATATGAATATTAAGTAATGTTAAATGTTATTGAAGTTTTCTGGTTTTTTTTTTAGTGTAAGTTCAATATAGTTATCAATAGTCTAGTTTAGGTTATTTTGTAATGTAGGAGAGTCATGTAATTATAGATCGTTATGATTATTTTGTTTATATAGTTATTGTACAATATGTTGGTTTTAAATAAAAAGTAAAGTTTTATTAATAATCATTCTCTAATGTGACTTTTTTTACAATTCATAAAATTATAATAATTATAACAAATAAAACAAAATGGTCAATCACACAAAGTATATGATGAAAAAACAACATTTTTATTCAGAAATTCACAATTTAGATTTTTATTTAAACGACAAAAAAATAGAAGTCCTGGGAATAAAATCTATTGATTAAATCAATCTTTAAAATAGTTTTCAGCAACATAATTTTTGGCGTTAATGGCCTGTCTTGTTGGTGCATCATTACAGATGACCTCAGGGAAGTTCTCAAATGATATTTCTTCTGCATCCTCAATTTCAAATCCTCTTCTTATTGCAATGTTATGAAGAATGCAGCATACAAGAATAATTTTTGCAACCTTTTCTGGAGCATACTGCATCACACCACCTAAATGGTCAAGACAACGAAAGCGCATTTTTAACAATCCAAAGCTCTCTCGATGATTCCTCGGGTGGATCTGTGTGCCTCGTTGAATTTCACCTCACATCTTCTTCGAGGATTGTTATATGGTGTGAATAACCATTCTCTACTGAAATAACCAGCGTCCCCTATGAAAAAAAAATAAAAAATAATGATTAACATTTATAATATGATAAATATGATAATTTTAAAGAGAATTAACTATTTTTTTGAGTTACATATATCATCTAACTCCATAACATTAACGAAATTTGACAATAAAAATAATAATCTATTTTACATAACAACAAAAAAATTAAATTACCTAACAGCCATCCTTCAGGCATCTCTCCCTCCTCAAACTTCCGATATAACCCTTGCTGACGCAAGATATAGGAATCATGACAGGATCCAGGGAAGTTAGAACGGACACTGATTATTTTCATGTTATGGTCACACACCATCTGAATATTGAGGGAATGGTACTGTTTTCAGTTCCTGAAAACTTCCTCACGTTCTCGTGATGGTTTGACTGCAACATGGGTGCAATCGATGGCTCCAAGGACATTGGGCATTCCGGACATTCTATAAAAATTGGACTTCACAGATTGCCAATCCTCAGGAGTCGATGGAAGGCACACGTACCTTGGAAAGACGACCATCAATGCATCAATTACTTTGGTTAAGTGCCTCGAAAAAGCAGACTGGCTGATGCCAATTATAACGCTAGACACAGCTTGGAATGAACCGGTGGCAAAAAAGTGTAAGGCTGCCAAAAGTTTTAATAGCCCGGGTATGGCTTGTGAACGCACTGTCATAGGCTCAAGGTAAAGTTCGATCATAGCTTCTCTGTCCAAACGGAATCTCTGGATAATCTCCCAATCAGAAATGCCTTACAAACCCATATGTGGAAGGAAAACTCTAGAGACTCTGATTCTTCTACCTCTCCTTCTTTGCAATCCATTGTTGTCAACCGGTGCCTGTATAGCCCGTCTTCCTCGTAATTGAATAAATCGGAAAAGAAACATGTGTAAAAGTGTCTCCATCTTCATTCAGTGATCCAAAAACCAATAATGATACAATAGTAGTCTAGTCCTTTCACTTAAGTACTTTTACCTGGCGTCAGGTTGATACCCCCTATAGTTTTCTATTGTATTCACTACCTAAATGGTCGTGAAGCAAATCACACAAAGTTACAGTGAAAGTTGGAGCGGACGGATTAGTTGTAACATTCATAATTTCCGATTAAAGCGAATTTACGTGCGATCAAACATGTAGTAAGTGGAAAAAGGCTTAGGAACGATCAGCTGGGTAAAATTACTATAGTTGATGACAAATAGTGGTTTTTCTATTCGATTGCAGATTGGTAAATACGAGATGCAGATCGTGAGCGAATTTTGACGCGGAAATACAGACGAACGGTCACTTCGAAGCTTAGTACATGGCGCCCATATGTGTGGGCAAGCACCACTGTGGATATTGTGAGTTGTATATATTGAGAGTTATTTATATATTATGCAATATTTTTGGTTTACATGTTTGATATGTTCAAATAAATAAATCTGTGCTGTGGCCTTTATTACCCAAGTTAGAGTATTATTGCGGAATATTGCACATATGGGGTCAAGGGAGCCCGGACATGGATCTACATGGGAGGGCATTTGACCCTCATTGGGCATGCGGCTTGTATGGGTGGGTAGGGTTTAATGGGGCAGAGCCGAGTCTTTAAGTGGGGCAGGGAAACAGGAAAAGTCTGCTTTCCCTCCTGGAGACAACGTATGGGAAGTAGCTCCCTCCCTAGGTTAGGCTTTGTCGCAGCACTTTTTTGGGGCAGGGGATGCTTGCTGGGGAAACATATGTTGGTTTAAAGGGGTGTACCTCCTGGCTTGCCAGGGGAGGTTTGGTTCAGTGGGATGCTGAGCTTTGTGTTTGAGACTATGTGCGGGCAAGCACCGCTGGGGATATTGTGAGTTGTATATATTAAGTTATTTATATATTATGCAATATTTTTGGTTTACATGTTTGATATAGTCAAATAAATACATCTGTGCTGTGGCCTTTATAACCCAAGTTAGGTATCTGAGTATTATTGCAGAATATTGCACATATTGGGTCAATATGTGTATCTATTATAAATTAGATTGCATTTTGCGTGTTTTTTATTTAAATTAAAACTGAAAAACTGTCAGCTTCAGTTTCCCAGAGAGCGTCATTACTTTCTATGGGCCAGATAATCAAACATTCTCGTTTTGGAGAGTAAATATAGTGCTGACTTTACAGGTGCAAAACTCACTGTATTTTCTAATGAAAGGGGAGGAACCTGGAAATCCCAGAGCGATGAGAGATGCCTTCCATAGAAAGCAATGAAGTTCACTGGAATACAAAATTTCACATGGGAGAGAGAAAGTAACTGGAGAACACCTGGGGCTGATATAAAGGCTCTGTTTGCATCAATTCCAAATTAAACTGACATGTTTTTACTACAATTTAACTTGCCTTTGTCTATATTTTAGTATATATTACTTTTCTGTTAGTAAAAAAAAGTGTACAGGTATACCTCACTCATACAGCGGGTAAGGGACCGGAGCCCCGCTGTAAAGTGAAGACCGCATTAAAGTAAAACAATGTTGTTTTAGCTTTCTTTTCTATTGCCATTGTGTTTAAAAACATGTTTGAACTAACATATATTAGGGGTGCAATAACGATAAGTTTAGTTTAACACTAGCACAGCACAGTATTCAATAAAAACTGTACCTGTAAAATAGTGACAATTATTGTAGTAAAATTTGCCAGACTACAACACTAATACACAGATTGCAGTGTAATGCTGTAAACAGAGTGAACTTTGTATAACAAAATGGCGCCAGTCACTTTTCTTGCAAAATCATTGGAGGTTGAACTTCAGCTCTACAAAGCGCTGTATTAGCAAAGCGCTGTAAAGTGAGGTATACCTGTATTGTGAATTTTTAGCAAACTTCACAGCATACAGCTGGCGAGACAAATCTGTGTGACGAGCTTGTTTAAAATGCTCAGAAAATTTCACAAGACTTGTGAGAGAGCTTAAGATATACCCTGGGAACTCCCCTGTTCAGCCCAGGGAAATACCCTGTCCCTCCTAATTTCCCTTACTTTTACAATGGAGAAAATAAAAGTGGCAATGTAATTTTATACAAAGTATGATCTTAAGTTATTAAAATAACATAGAAACTTTCAAAGCTAAATCCAAATGTGTAAAATTACTGCTAGTTAAAAATTGAAATGTATTAAATTACAAAAGAGAAAATGCAAAGCTTAAAGGGACAGTCAACACCAGAATTGTTGTTGTTTTAAAAGATAGATAATCCTTTTATTACCCATTCCCCAGTTTTGCACAGCCACCACGGTAATATTAATATACTTTTTAGCGCTGTGATCCCTTGTATCTAAGCATCTTCTGACAGCCCCCTGATCACATGACATTTTATTTATTATCTATTGACTTTCATTTTAGCCAATTAGTGCAGTGTCTGCCACAACCCACGGGCGTGCTCACAATGTTATCTATATGGTTTACAGGAACTAGCTCTCCCCTGCTGTGAAAAGCAAATACAAAAACATGTGATTAGAGGCGGCCTTCAAGGGCTTAGAAATTATCATATGAGCCTTTCTAGGTTTAGCTTTCAACTAAGAATACCAAGAGAACAAAGCAAAATTGGTGATAAAAGTAAATTGGAAAGTTGTTTAAAATTACATGCCCTATTTGAAACATGAAAGTTTTTTTTGGACTTGACTGTCCCTTTAAATGCAATAATACTAAATAATACAAAATAATCTGTAATGTATAGTAATATAAAATAGAATGCACAAAGAACAAGTTTAACAAAACTCTCATATCGTGCAGCGCTATATTGCACTGGGCTATCTTTGCTTCACATACATAAGTGAGAGAGATCTCGCCCTGCTGGAGATTTCAACCTTTTTTCTTTTGAAAATACAGTGAGTTCAGCCTTTGTTAAGTCTTAATTATAATTTCTCTCCAAGCTGCAGAATCTTTGAATATCAGGGCTTAAGCCTCCTAGGCTCTGTGAAGAAGGCTTAGCAAGGCACTTCTCTCCAGCGCACTAAAGGTAAGTATAACGCTACAGGTGAACCTTTTTACCTACAGCAAAGGAACATTTACTTTGTTTTGACAAAAACAAATGCAGACATCCCAACTCTCCCTGAAATTCAGGGAGTCTCCCTGATTGTAATAGCGGCTCCCTAATGCCAGCAAATGGAATGCAATCTCCCTGAAACTCCAAGTAACTTGATCCAATGTGGCCCAAATACGGAAAAGTGTTTCTTTAAGGAATGCCTTTAGTTGCTGGGACGTTATAGAACCCTCAAAGCATGCATCAGTAACCAAAAAGCCCCCCCCCCCCCTGATTTTAATAAAATAAAACACAAATACTACCTTATTTACTGCACATAATTAAACTTCATATTCTAAAATATTTAAGCAATCAAAAAGCGCACGGTCAGACTTCCGGTGGGCGGACCAAGCGAGCAGTCGACTCCTCACAGAGCTTCGCTGGTCGGGACATAACTGAGTTAAAATCGAGCATTTTACTGCCGGGTCCCGCACGCCAGACTTGCTGGACTTACAGGAGAGGCAAAGTGCCAGCTGTCTAAAATTGTGCGCTGAGCATATTTCACCCGCTCCGGCAGCCGGAGGTCACAAACTGTTAGACGCCATCACTAACCGGCGCCATCTTGGAGTTCCCTCAGACGCAGATCACAGTAAATACCGCGCTGGATGCGGTGGGGAAACATCTAGTGACAAGCAGCATTGACCAAGCTACATCCACCACCTCGCGGGGAGAGGAGGGGGTCAGACAAGGAACCGGGTAATGTAACCACTCTGAATTTGAGCTTACATGCACTTCACTGCTAAGGGGATTAAGAAAACTGCGTGGGCAACTTTGCTGGCATAATAATCTGCCTGGGACTTTATAAATGCCACTTTGCAACCATCACTTTCTTTTTCTTTTAACCTGCACCAGTCAGTTAGACCCACGCTGCAGCATTTACACTTTAGAACTGTGTTGCAATAGAGAATACACACGTGACCCACAAGCAACTAACAAGCAACCCATAAGCACTTATGTATCCCTGTTCTCCAAGCAAACCGCAGAGGTTCTAAGCATAATCTACCGAAATAAACCTCCAGACATCACTTCTTGGTGGGTGCATCAGCATATTTGTCCCCCGGCACTCTGGCCAATAGCTAATAAACTGCGTAGGTTAAAGAGATATCTGCCTGCACAAATCCATTCAACACTGCAGGTGTGGGTTTGAACCTGCAGACACTGTGCCTGACTCGTTGGCATCTATAAAGATCCCCTACCCTCCCCTCTCTAATGAAAGTGGATAAGTACTTTTTTAAGCTGTCCCCTGCTACCAAATCTAGCATGACTCACAAATCAAAAACCAATGAAAAGAGGCTGAAACAGACCGCTGAATTACAACCCGAAACCTCGACCTTCTCGGATCATGGAGGGGTCTTAGATAGACCCTGACTCACAATCTTCTCTCTTACAAGAATTTAAATCTTTTTTTCTCCCCAAAATGGACTGTCTGCAATCAGGCGTAGACACGCTTACAAGTGAGGTGCGACAGTTTTCCTCTCGACTCACCCAAGCTGAAACCCGCATTTCTGATGTGGAAGATAGACAAATTGCCTCAGCAACTACAATCAAGCAACTGGTAAAGAAAACTCAAACACTCCAAGATCGTATAGACGACCTGGAGAATAGAAGCCGCGTTGTGGGAGTCCCAGAGTCTATCAAAGGCAAAGACCTGCTTGAATTCACGGCACTCAAATTGCTGAGGATGCTGGGATACACCCTGACATACTACCCATAGATGTGGAGAGGGCCGATTGTGTGGGTCCAGAGAGAGCCCTAGATCAGGCAGGAGCAAGACCTAGGCAGGTCATATTCAAGTGTCTAAACTTTCAAGAAAAGCTGAAAATCCTAAGGGCCTACCGCACTCATAAAGAACTTTTGTATGAAGGTTCAAAATTACTCCTATTCCAGGACTTTTCTATGGATGTCTCCACATAGAGGAATGAATTTGCCCCAATATGTACCCAGCTACATGAACAGGGAAGGCAAGTGGCACTGCTGTTTCCTGCAAAGCTACGTCTTCAAACCCAATATGGCATCAAGATCTTTCACTCTCCTCAGGCTGTGAGAAGCTACTTGGCCACTGAAAATCAAAATCAATGTCCACCAACTTGAAGTATTTCCTTTTTGTCTGCTCTTTTATATTTCTCTTTCTCTGCCATAGGCCTCAAAGGCTAGGAAATGGCTGAATCTGTTTTTTGCTTTACTCCCTCGGAGAACGGAGGGGACTATTGCCTGAGGGGCTTCTGGACTCCGGTAAGAGGCTGGACGATGCCTCTTGGGTAATGTTGAATACCGATATTGTAATGTTTTGTTGGTTATATTTGTTATTTGTTTTGTTTGATAAGTTATTTATATGCAGAAGGTTCTCACTGTTGTCATTATGTAATACTGTCCAGTTAACACCTCAATCACTTATGGTTAAGCATCCAACCCCTCAAGGTACGGGGCTAGTCATAGGCAATACTCACAGACCACTTGGCAGGATTGCACATAGATGGCCCATGACCCAGCACATAAGCACTTACGGGACTTACCCTATAATACCATACATAGTGTTCACTTTAATTTTGGCTACAAAATTCCACTGCTATAAAGGCACTGGTGTATCAGCCACCTCCAATGTCACCATTAGTCTGTACACCCCCCCCCCATACAAACATGTTTGGTAGTCTGGTGCCCCCAACATCCTTAGTAGAATCACCCACCCCGCCCCTCGGTGCTGATATGGTAAGGCTAGGTATCATCAGGAGGAGGACTCACTCTCACCCCCAATCCCGCTTGCAGGAGCTATTGACCACTACCATATTCAATCTAGGCTGTGATATCATGTGCTTACCACTTTCTTTTATGTATTTGTTATTAACTCTGCATTTTACCATAGATATTGATATGTTTTGCCTGTTTTACCTGTTATTTTTGTGGTTTGGTAAACTGCCTACGTTTAGAAGGTATCAGAGGCTGCCATCATGTGGCTTAGTTGGGTTAAAGCTCCAACTATGTGGGTTTAATTATGCAACACTGCACTATGCGGGGATAATCACTGGGGATAGTATCAGACCACTGGGTGGGTTAACATACAGACGGCCCACACCTCAGAAAGCAAACATTAATTGGCGCAACCTTATAACTCCTCACAGAGCGGTTATCTTAATTTTTGCTGGAAAATGCTGCTACTGTAACTGCTCCGGGAACTTACTGGTAACACACATATCCCTATCATGTATGCCTGCCAATATACATAAGCCTGGCAACCTGGCGCCCTTGCCTCTCATGGTACAATCCCCTACTCTGCCCCTAGAGTCTGGTCTAGAACGATTAGGTTTCACTAAGGTAGAGACCCACATTATGTTGACTGCTGCTGTACCTAAACTAGTTCACTACATCATGTGTGTATTACTTCATCCTATGCATTTTATATTGGACCTATGCCTTCTTATAGGTCGAGCGCTGCTTTGTTATATGTTATATTACTGTGTTGGTACCCCGTCCTTGTCCTTTCCCTTTCCCCCTTTTTTTCAACCTCCTTTTTTTTTTTTTTTTTCTCTTCCTCTTATTGCTGGTAAACGTATTATAGTTTGACATGTCTCTAAAAGTAGTGACCTGGAATGTGGGAGGTATTCACTCCCCTATAAAGCGTAAGGCAATTCTCACACATCTTAGAAAACTGGGTACTGACGTTGACTTATTACAAGAAACCCACCTAACAGACATAGAGCATCAGAAGTTACAGAGGGACTGGGTAGGACATATAGTATTCCTCTCACATACTAGTGCCAGTCGCGGCTTGGCCATTGCATTTGGAAAGAAAGTCTCAGTCAAGGTGGAAAATTACTATTTTGATAAGGACGGTAGATATATGATAGTACAGGCCGTGGTAAATTCAGAGAGATATGTATTTTGTAATCTCTATGCCCCTAATCATAGAGCGATGGGCTTCTGGACTGACTTGACATGACACCTAGCTCCACATATAGGCTCAAACCTGATAATTGGGGGGGACTTTAATATCTCACCCACACACACCTTAGACAGACTTTGGTTGGAACCACACTCTTTTCGGGACCCCAAATCAAACTATAAAGCTAGATATGAAACAAAAATCTTTGGTATGTTGGAGGCCGACCTGGGGGTCTGTGACATCTGGAGGTTGCAGAACCCAGAAGGAAAAGATTATACACGCTTGTCCAAGGCTAAACACACACTATCCAGAATTGACCTTTTCATGACGGCCTGTAATTTAATCACCCACATTCATAGGTGTAAAATACACGACATCCTACTATCAGATCATGCACCTGTGGAGCTAACACTGGGAATCCGGGGGCCGCGGTCCAATAGGAACATCCTTAGATTCCCTACATATTTATCTACTTCAGAGGCATTCTATAGATTCTTGCGACACACTTGGACAGACTTTGTCACAGACAACGCTGCTCATGTAGATGACACACAGCTCTTCTGGGACACGGCGAAAGCGGTGTCTGCGGGGGCCATAATCTCTTATGTCTCGAAGCTGCGACATAACACACAATATAAATATAGATCCTTGCAGAGACAATTGGGACTGTCTTACCAATCTTACTTACAAGCTAAGACAAAAACAAACTATGAGACATATATAGCGAATAAAGCAGAGCTGGAGGCCTTTATGAAACAACAAACCGCATCTGGGCTACTGAAGACTGCGGGTAGATATTACAGGTTCGGGAGCAGAGCAGGTAAAATGCTTGCATCTCTGACAAGACCGCAGATATCTAGGACCAACATAGCAGCAATTAGATCACGAGGCGTGACACACACTAAACCGGCTGACATAGCACAATGCTTTGCACAGTTCTTCGCAGAATTATACACAAACCAAGACAGAGCCCCGGAGGGTGTCCAGGCTCAGTTCTGGCAATCGATGCAACTCCCTCAAATAATGCAAGAGCAGAGTGATGCACTCAATGCCCCCATAACTGTGGAGGAGTTGACATCTACTCTAAGGTCTCTGCCGATGGGCAAGGCGTCGGGGCCTGACGGCCTACCGGCCGAATTCTATAAGTTGCTTCAACCCCAAATCATACCCACTTTGACCAATTTGTATAATGCTCTCCTACATACGGAAGCATCTCCCTCCAATAATTTCACGGCGGCTCACATTACACTTATTCCCAAGCCAGGGAAAGATCTCTCCTTACCAGGGTCTTACAGGCCAATATCGCTGCTGAACACAGACTACAAACTGTTCATGAAGATTCTAGCGAACAGACTAAAAGTAGTCCTTCCAGACATTATACACCCTGATCAAACGGGTTTCGTGTTCAAACGCTCGTCGGTGGTGAATCTCCGTAGGGTGCTGCAAGTCATAGAGCACTATTGGATGAAGGGACAGGAGAGATCTGAGGGGGTCAAATCGGAAGCCTTCCTGCTATCCTTGGATGCAGAGAAGGCCTTCGACAGGGTAGAGTGGCCTCACCTAGTAGATTCCATGTACAAATTCGGCTTCAGGGGTCCATTTCTAGAGATCATAAACAAAATGTATCAACACCCGATAGCACGGGTTATGGTGAATGGGCTCTTTTCATCAGATTTTCAGTTACAGAGAGGCACCAGACAAGGGTGCCCTCTGTCGCCGTTGTTTTTTAACATAGCATTGGAGCCCTTGGCTTTGAAGCTGCGGCAAATTTTTCCAGGAATAACGATAAAAGGGGTTTCCCTGCACTTGGCGTTATATGCCGATGACATGCTGCTCTTTGTGGATACGCCTTCCGCGCATATATCCCATATACTACGCACAATTGCGGACTTCGGCACCTTCTCGGGCTACAGAATAAACGCCGCAAAGTCGGAGATTTTGTGGCTACAGAGACACCAGAATGTGAATCACTCCTATCCGTTTGTGGAGATATCGGGAGGACTCACCTACCTGGGTATTAAATTGCACCGGGACCCGTCTAAAATGTATGATCTAAATATATCTTCCAAGTGTTCGGAGCTGGTCTCCTTGCTGACGAACTGGGCTAACCTCCCCTTGGGCTTATCTGGTCGTATCAGTCTGACTAAAATGACGATCTTACCCAAGATTTTGTATACCCTACTTATGTTGCCATTTCTGATTACAAAAAGGGATTTAAAGATCCTCACCCATGCAGTATCGCGATTCATATGGAGGGGTGGCAAATCACAGATTGCCACAAACAAACTACACCTCCCATTCCAGGGGGGAGGCCTGGGTCTTCCAAATCTAAAACTTTACAATTGGGCGGTGCTGGCCAGGCTAGTAACTGACTGGCAACTAACTACGAATCAAATCTCCAAACCGACTCTGGAGGAAGTGATTCTCGCGCCTCTGAAGCCGGCCTACCTTCCGTATGCAAAATTATCGGCCCTGCCACCTGAAATTGCCTGTAGTGTGCTATATCGAGACCCGCTAAAAGCATGGCAAATGATTCACAAGTTCTTGGGGGTGGCCAGCCCTCCCCCTAGATACATACCTATTGTCGGGAATGCGGATTTCCCAGCAGGAAGTGAGCATGAACCATTTCTCATATGGAAAACTCTCGGTATCAGAGTTTTGGGGGATGTTTTGGACCCTCTGCTTCGCACTATACGCTCTTTTCAGGAGCTACAGGCTAAATACCAGATCCCGCATCGGCATTTCTATGCATATCTCCAACTGCGACACTATGCAACGTCCCTACAGACAACCAACGCTGGTTTCTGGGACCCATCGCCTTTCGCCATAGCGCAGACACTATTTCAGGTGGGGAAATTTTCTCTCTCGCACTTCTATACCCGCCTGGTGAGACAAACAGAGACTCTAATCCAAACCAACATGCTGACGAGACTGGTCGCGGACCTTTCAACGGCGGTGACAGTACAAGACTTAACGGACAGCCTGGACCTTGCAAGACGGGCTACACTTACGATTACTCTCAGGGAGGCGCAGGTCAGACTACTTCACAGAGATTATATCACACCTCATAGACTATCTAAATGGAGTGATTGGTACCCCAACCGATGCATTAAATGTAGCAGTGTATCCCCTTCTTTCCTACATTATTGGTTTGCCTGCCCGATTAACAGACACTTCTGGGGCCATATGCAATACTGGGTTACAACAACGTTCCATATAGAGATAGAGATAACAACAGCGGAGATTTACCTCTTTAAGTGGGGCGACGCACATAAACGACACCATCAGATACTAACATTATGCATGTTGCTGGCGAGGAAGTGCATCTTGTCTAGATGGACCTCCAAACATCCTCCAACTATAGCTCAGTTTAAACGTTTACTAATCAGACAGCTATACATAGAGCAATATGATGCACGCTTAGATACGATGCGTAGACTAAGGCCGTTTTGGAAAAAATGGTGCCCGTTTATAAATACCCTACACAGGGACTTAAAAGACCAAATCCTAAAACCGTTCTTACACTCCGAAATACTACCCTCTCTCAATATTGGAGAGGGTGGTGATGCATCATTGGTGCACCCTGACCCCCCTAATGAGCGTGCCAACGGCGCGACTCTCCCAACGGAGATTATGCTTTTTTAATATTTCCCCCCTTTTTTTTTTTTCTCTTCCCTTTTCCTCTCTCTATCCCTCTCCGCTCTCTCCCCCCCCCCCCTTCTTCCCCTGTCCCTCTTCCATGAAGAGTAATCTCAGGGTAAATTTAAGGCTTTGTCGTTAGTATGTTATATAATGTTATACACTGTTTAGATGTTTGATTATTAAAAGAAAGAAAATTTTGTAAAATCAGGGCAGATATGACGGACTTTAACCTGTGATTATAAAGAGACTCTTATTCAGATGCACCAAGGTTATTTGAATCATTCTCGGATATACGACCTGCTATTCATCATGGAATAAAACTTTGTTAACACACCCCACCACTTGCATTTGGCAATGACCTGCATCTGATTGTTCTGATTGTTCCTGTTGTATTTGTTCCTGACTAATAAAAATAATTAAAAAAAAAAAAAAAAAAAGCGCACGGTCACTGGAAAATAGGTTTATTGTATGTGGCTGTGCAATAAAGCTACTTTTTTAATGTGACTTTAGGGGAAAGCTACTTTAATCATAAGTCTCTATCATATTTAGGGTTTCAAGGTGTCCAATATATAACTGGGGGAGGGGGTTGTGGAGGCGCAGTAGAAGGAGAAGCCACCTCCCTGAAATTAGTTTTTGCAGGTCGGGGTGTCTGCAAATGTAAATGTTGTGCAAATATTCAGTATTCGTTTAGTTTGAATGGAAGCAAAGATTTTTCAGAATATTAATTCCGAAAGATTCAGACAAACAGAATTTTTTTGCTGCTGCACAAGTCTAATTTATTCATATAAATATATAGGTGGAGATATTTTTCAAAACAGTAATTATATATATATATTTAAAAGTATAAATACATTTTTTTTTTTGAAGAACATAGAAATTTGAGGTATTCCTAACACACCTTCTGGTTTAGCATAGTTGATCTAGCGCAGAGTCGGGTTTGCCTGCAAACAATATCTAAGAGTTGGTTTTTTTTGTGCACCTACATGAATTTGTTGGACATACCATTCCAAACCATGGGCATTAATAAGAAGTTAGCCCCTTTTTTGGCTATCATAGCCACAACTCTTCTGGGAAGGGTTTCAAAAAGATTTTGTAGTGTGTTTCTGGAACTTTTTGTGCCCATTCAACAAAAAACATTTACGAGGTCAGGCACGTGAATGTTTTCTATGTGGTCCATGTAACAATGTTTTTTTTTTTTTAACAATTTGGAGTGGTAACTTTTATTTTTGGAAAATCCACAGAAAAACTTAGCTTAGAATAGAAAAATGTCCTCAGAGGCTGCACTAACTAGAGTTTTAAGGTAATCAACAAAATTATAATTCACTTTTTATTTTTATAATATAGCACTTTTCCGTAAGAATGATAGCAATACTTTAAGTTTAATATTCATACTTTATTTCTGAGCTTTTGCAGTCTGTGTTGGAAGATAGCTTGGCTAAACTTTTCTTTTGTATCTATCTCACACAAATATCTATTTTTATTCTGGTGAGCTGAAGAAATTCTGAAGTAAAATACTTTCCTTTTTACATGGAGTCAGCTGTTTACAGCAATGGTGCATCATTTTCAGATAATTTAATAAATAGTTAATATTGTCCCTTTAACTTTAATTTGAATCAGCAAAATATTCATGTAAAACAATATTACCATAATTGCACATTTTATAATTTAACAAATTATTTTAATTTGCTTGTTTTTAAAATATTATCTGTCCAATATATTTCCAACATTTTTATGAGGTTTTGTAGCATAGTTTAATAATTGCGTTTCCTCACATATTTTGTCATTCTAAAATATTTTCCACCATCCATAAGAAAAATCAATTACTTCACTTGAAAAAAAAGAGGAATGTAAAATTGTCATCACTATTTTGAAACACATCGGGGAATTAGACTTAGAATGTGTTCAGTTTAGGCACAAATTCAGCATAATGTTAGATCTGACAGAATTAAAAAATGATCAGGTAGATTACGAGTTGTGCATTCGTGTTTTAACGCTGAAAAAATGGTAATTTCAGCATTAAAACTGCAACGCAGCCATTACGAGTTTTGTCGGTATAGCTGTACCGCAAGCCTTTTAGCCTGTAACGCAACGTCAGTCCCACACTCAAAATAATTTTTTTCATGGAACTTCCATAGCGCAGCCATTACGAGTTTTACGGTGAGGCTAAAAAGATTGTGTTACACCTTTACCGACAAGATCCGTACCGCCATCTGAGAGCAGTAGTTATGAGTTTTACGCAACAAAACTGTTACATAAAACTCATAACTAAAGTGTTACAAAGTACACTAAACACCCATAAACTACCTATTAACCCCTAAACCGAGGCCCTCCCACATTGCAAACACTATTTTAAAGTTATTAACCCCTAATCTGCCGCTCTCGACATCGCCGCCACTGATAACATTTATTAACCCCTATTCTGCCGCTCCCCGACATCGTCGCTGCTATACTAAAGTTATTATCCCCTATTCCCCCACACCCCAACATCGCACACACTATAATAAATATGTTAACCCTTATTCCGCCGCTCCCTAACATCGCTGCCACTAAATAAAGTTATTAACCCCTAAACCTCTAGCCTCCCACATCACTACCACTAAATAAACCTATTAACCCCTAAACCGCCAGCCCCCCACTTTGGCAAAAACTAAATGAAACTATTAACCCCTAAACCTAACACTCCCCTAACTTTATATTACAATTACAAGATCCATATCTTAAAATAAATAAAAACCTACCTGTGAAATAAAAATAAACTAAATTTATAAATAAATTATATATAAAATAAATAAATAAATTAAACTAACATAACTATTAGACTAAAATTAAACTAACTACAAATTAAATAAATTAAATTACAAACTAAAAAAACCTAAACCTACTAAAAAAATTAAATCTACAATTACAAAAAATAAAAAATACTAAATTACAAAAAATAAAAAATACAAAAGTACAAAAAATAACAAACACTAAATTACGAAAAATAACAAATGAAATTATCCAAAATAAAAAAAATTACACCTAATCTAATAACCCTATCAAAATGAAAAAGCCC
The DNA here is from genome assembly GCF_027579735.1 of Bombina bombina. Taxonomy (NCBI): domain Eukaryota; kingdom Metazoa; phylum Chordata; class Amphibia; order Anura; family Bombinatoridae; genus Bombina; species Bombina bombina. Next base: position 131,114,789 of record NC_069501.1, on the reverse strand, counting down.
CCAAAAATAAAAACACTGCCTAGCCTACAATAAACTACCAATAGCCCTTAAAAGGGCCTTTTGTAGGGCATTGCCCTAAAGAAATCAGCTATTTTCCCTGGAAAAAATACAGACCTCCATACAGTAAAACCCACCACCCAACCAAACCCCCCAAATTAAAAAAAACCTAACTAAAAAAACCTAATCTACCCATTGCCCTAAAAATTGTATTGTATGGGCATTGCCCTTAAAAGGGCATTCAGCTCTTTTCCCTGCCCTTAAAAGTGCATTCAGCTCTTTTAAGAAATGCCCAACCCCTAAACTAAAAAAAAAACACCCAAAAAACCTTAAAAAAACCTAACACTAACCCCTCTTTAGGTACTCACAGTTGCTGTAGTCCCGCTTAAACGATCTTCATCTTGGCAGCTCCATCTTCATCCATTGCGGGACTGGCATCTTCTTCATCCCTGCTGAGGTGGAGCTGTAGATGCGTGGAGGCGGAGTTCCAGGCGAAGGTCCATGGCGGAGGTCCAGGCGAAGGTCCATGGCGGAGGTCCAGGTGGAGGTCCAAGGTGAAGATCCAGGCAGAGGTCCATCGATCTGACATGGATGTCTTCTTCATGCGATCGTCCGCCACGCACTGAGGATTGAAATGCAAGGTACCCCTTTTATACTGGGGGTACCATTGCATTCCTATTGGCTGAATATTTTAAATCAGCCAATAGGAATTAGAGCTGCTAAATCCAATAGGATTTTAGCAGCCCTTATTCCTATTGACTTATTCAAATTTTTCAGCCAATTGGAATGCAATGGTACCCCCAGTATCAAAGGGGTACCTTGCATTTCAATCCTCAGTGTGTGGCTGATGATCGCATGAAGAGGACCTCCACGTTGGGTCAATGGACCTCCGTCTGGACCTCCACCTTGGAACTCCACCTGGACCTCCGCCTTGAACCTTTGCCTTGACCTTCACCTTGGACCTTTGCCTGGACCTCTGCTTTCGTGCATCAACCGCTCTGCCTCCGCAGGGATGAAGGAGATGCCGGTCCCACGATGGGTGAAGATGGAGCCGCCTGGATGAAGATGAGCCACCAGAATGAAGATCGTTTATGCAGGACTTCAGAAACTGTAAGTACCTAAAGAGGGGTTAGTCTTAGGGTTTTATAAGGTTTTTTGGGGTGTTTTTTTTTTAGATGAGGGGTTGGGCATTTCTTAAAAGAGCTGAATGCCCTTTAAAGGGCAGTAAAAGAGCTGAATGCCCATACAAATGCCCTTTTCAGGACAATGGGTAGATTAGGTCTTTTAGTTAGGTTTTATTATTTTGTGGGTGTGGGGGAGGTGGGGGTTTGTAATGTTAGGGGGTGTTTGTTTTTATTTTTTGAAAAAGAGCTGATTTCTTTAGGGCAATGCCATACAAAAGGCCCTTTTAAGGGCTATTGGTAGTTTATTATAGATTAGGGTTCTTTTATTTTGGAGTGTTTGTTTTTTTTAAATGGGGTATTAGAATAGGAATAATTTTTATTTTTATTATTTTGGATAATTTGTTTGTTATTTTGTGTAATTTTTCTTTTTCTTTTTGGGGTATTTTTTTTTTTTAGATTAGAGTTTGGGCATTTCTTAAAAGAGCTGCCCATACAAATGCTCTTTTCAGAGCAATGGGTAGTTTAGGTATTACTTTATTTTTATTTTGTGGGTTTGGGGGATGGGGTTTGTATACTGTTAGGTGGTGTTTGTTTTTCTTTTGTAGAAAAAGAGCTGATTTTTTTAGGACAATGCCCTACAAAAGACCTTTTTAAGGGCCCTTGGTAGTTTATTATAGATTAGGGTTTTTTATTTTGGGGTGTTTTTTTTTTAAAACTGGATTTTAGAATAGGAATAATTTTTATTGTTTTGGATCATTTCATTTGATATTTTTTGTAATGGTAGTTTTTTTTATTTTTGTAATTGTAGGTTTTTTTCAATTTTTGCAATGGTAGGTTTTGGTGTAAGGCATTTTAGGTTTTATTTCACAGGTAAGTTCGTATTTATTTTAACTAGATAGTTATTAAATAGTTAATAACTATTTACTAACTAGTCTACCTAGTTAAAATAAATACAAACTTACCTGGGAAATAAAAATAAAACCTAAGCTAGCTACAATATAACTATTAGTTATATTGTAGCTAGCTTAGGTTTTATTTTACAGGTAAGTATGTATTTAGTTTTAAATAGGTATTATTTAGTTAATAATTGTAACTTTAATTTAGCTCTATTTTTATAATGTTAAAGTTAGGGGGTGTTAGGTTTACGGTTACAGTTAGGGTTGGGTTTAGGGTTAGGTTTAGGGGTTAATATTTTAATTTAGGTTGTTGCGATGTGGGGGGGCTAGCGGTTTAGGGGTTAATATGTTTATTTAGTGGTAGTGATGTGGGAGGCCATAGGGTTAAAGGTTAATAGCTTTATTTAGTGGCGGCAGTGTCAGGAAGCGGTGGAATAGGTTAATAGATTTATTATAGTGTGGGCGATGTTGGGGTGCGGGGGAAATAGGGGTTAATAACTTTAGCATAGTGGCGGCGATATCGGGAGCGGCATGTTAGGGGTTAATATATTTATTTTGGTGACGGCAATATTGGGAGCAGAAGATTATAGGTTAATGACATTTGTGTAGGTGTCAGTGACATTGGGGGCAGCGGATTCGAGGTGTTTAAACTTGGGGTTTATGTTAGGGTGTTAGGTTTAAATGTAATTTTTTTTTCCCTATCGACATCAATGGGGCTGCATTACGGAGCTTTTCATTCCGCGATCGCAGGTGTTAGGTTTTTTTTCTAACACTCTCTCCCTATTGATGTCTATGGGGAAAGCGTGCATGAGCACATCAAAGCAGCGCTTGTATTTTGTGCGGTATGGAGCTCAACACAACCATATCGCAAGCAAAAGCCGGCTTTTTCAAAACTCGGAATGACAATGCTATGGAGGGTGAAATAACGCAACTTTTGTTGTATTCGTTAAAAACCCTCTATAGCGTAAAACTTGTAATCTACCTGATTATTATTTATTATTAAATATGATAAACTCAATGCATAGTAAGAGAATCACCATTTTTATTCTTAGATGAAATATTCATCAAGGATTGTGCTCAGATTTTGGAAGGATATTTTAATTAGACATTTTGCATTAGCAGGAAAATGTTCCTCTACATAATGTTAAAGGGGCATGAAACAAAAAAAAGTATTTTGTGATTCAGAAAGATCATACAATTTTATAAAACTTATTAATTTACTTCTACAATCAAATGTGCTTCATTCTCTTTGTATTCTTTGTTGAATGAACAACAATTTCCTCCTGTGAGCTAGCTGAACAGGGTGAGCCAGTAGCAGAAGGCATATATGTGCACCCACCAATCCAGAATTAGCTCCCAGTAGTGTATTACTGCGCCTCAATCTACCTAGGTATGCTTTTTAATAAAAGATACCAAAAATAACAAAGCAAATTTGATAATAGTAATAGACATCATGGAAAGATGAGCCAAGAATTTGCAGTGAGATGCGTGCTTACCGTCATAGAAAGTAATGAAGCTCACCAGCATACAAATTCTCTTAGAGAGCAAATGCGATAGGGTACATCCAGCACTAATAGAAACATTTTTTTCTGAAGCACATACAAATTAAATTATGCTGTTTTCAGCACAATTTATCTTACATTTTTCTCGCTTCACATAATATTTAAAATAAGCAAAATGCATATTTTGAAACAAGTTTGCCAGAGTACATTAGGTGAGAGGAAACCACAAGACCTTCATGTGTAATATGCTTAGATCATTTTGATACCCTTCAAGAGCATCTATATCCAAGAAATGTCCTGTTCACATTTCACATTAGAAATATGAAGAATCCTTCATATTTTCACTTCCTGTCTACAATTTCCACTTTACTAAATATTGTGTAACTGAAATACAATTTTATAACTGAATATAATTGTTTCCATGTAATTTAAGGAAGAATTGTATGGAAAAATGCAAGCAGTTTCAGTGAGTGTTATCTTCTATTTGGATGTATGCTGTTTATTCAATGTTTTATGAGTAATACAATTCAGATTTTTTTAAAAAAATACTTATTTTATTGAGATAAACTGTCCTATACATATGTATGTCGCTATCGCATACAGAAATGTAGTTTACGCCCCTTAGGGGTATATTACGAGTGGAGTGGTAGTTTACCCACCACTCTCGTGCTAACTCCACAAGACTTTGGCTTTGGCTTATTGCATGCGTCGGGTAGTGCGATTATTATTATTGAAAGTAAAATGTTTTCGTTAGTGCGCTAACCTGACACGTGCATAAAGTCAAATTTTGAATATAATGATCCCATTAACATATTCTTCCATAAACTTTAACCCCTTAACAACCAACAATGTACAGGGTACGTCCTACAAAAAAAGGTTGTTAACGACCAATATGTACCCTGTACGTCATTGGTGTTTTCAAGTGGTGGAAGCAATCCTGATTGCTTCCAGACGCTTTTATGTTATTGCAGTGATGCCTCCTGCAATTACATATTTTAGCCATCTGATGCAGAGAGAGCCACCGTTACAGGGATGCGGGTGGGCGGCCATCGATGTGGGGAAGTGCGTAGGAGGGGGGTGGGATCATGTGCAGGGCACCGGGTGCGCATACAGGGGGACTCACAGGGGCATGGGCATGCATGGAGGGCGGGCACGAGCACGGGTGCGAGAGCGGGTTGGAACGCTACACTATGGCACATTTTTAGTATAAGGTGGGAGAGAGGTTGGTTATTTAGGGGGGGCAGCTACACTACAAAAAACTATATACAAATAAAAAAAACATATTTTATGGCAAATTGGGTACTGGCAGACAGCTGCCAGTACCCAAGATGGCGCACAATAAGATAGAGGGGGAGGATTAGAGAGCTGTTTGGAGAGGATCAGGGAGGTTGGGGGCTAAGGGGGGATCCTACACAGCAGAATATGTTGGGTTTAAAAAAAAAAAAACAAAAAAGACTTTTTGCCAGTACTTAAGATGGAAGGGACAATTGTGGGGTAGGGGAGGGAAGAGAGCTGTTTGGGAGGGATCAGGTGGTGGAATGTGTCAGGTGGGAGGCTGATCTCTACACTATTGCTAAAATTAACCCTGCAAGCTCCATACAAGCTACCTAATTAACCCCTTCACTGCTGGGCAATACAAGTGTGGTGCACAGCGGCATTTAGTGGCCTTCTAATTGCCAAAAAGCAATGCCAAAGCCATATAAGTCTGCTATTTCTGAACAAAGGGGATCCCAGAGAAGCATTTACAAACATTTGTGCCATAATTGCAAAAGCTGTTTGTAAATAATTTCAGTGAGAAACCTAACGTTTGTGAAACAATTTGTGAAAAAGTGAACGATTCTTTTAATCTGATCGCATTTGGCAGTGAAATGGTGGCATGAAATATACCAAAATGGGTCTAGATCAATACTTTGGGTTGTCTTCTAAAAATATATATATACATGTCAATGGCTATTCAGGGATTCCTGACAGATATCAGTGTTCCAATGTAACTAGCGCTAATTTAAAAAAAAAAAAAAGTGGTTTGGAAATAGCAAAGTGCTACTTGTATTTATTGCCCTATAAATTGCAAAAAAAAGCAAAGAACATGTAAACGTTAGGTATTTCTAAACTCAGGACAAAATTTAGAAACTATTTAACATGGGTGTTTTTTGGTGGTTGTAGATGTCTAACAGATTTTGGGGTTAAAGTTAGAAAAGTTTTTTCAATTTTTTCATCATATTTTATATTTTTTATAGTAAATTATAAGATATGATAAACATAATGGTATCTTTAGAAAGTCTATTTAAAGGGACATGAAACCCAAATTTTTTATTTCATGATTTAGAAAGAGCATGCAATTATAAACAACTTTCTTATTTTATTTCTATGATCTATTTTGCTTCATTCTCTTGATATTCTTTGCTGAAAAGCATATCTAGATATGCTTAGTAGCTGCTGATTGGTAGCTGCACATAGATGCCTCCTGTTTTGATTGGTTCACCGTGTGCATTGCTATTTCTTCATTAAAGTATATCTAAAGAATGAAGCAAATTAGGTAATAGAAGTAAATTGGAATGTTGTTTAAAATTGTATTCTCTACCTTAATCATGAAAGAAAATGTTTAGGTATAGTGTCCCTTTAATGGTGAGAAAAACTGTATATCATGGGGTCGATCCGATAAAAATCGTCGCCCGCAAAAGCCGGCGACGCCAATATTTACGCTGGTTTGGTATCACATATACGGCGTAACCTAGAAGTTACGCGCGTATATTTCTGCCGTCGCCCGTAGTTTTTTGGGCTATAGGCAGGTATACCAAACCAGCGCAGTTTGGTATCCAATATGCAGCGTAAGGACTTACGTGGCGAAAATGGAGAAAACTTACTCCATTTTCACCTCGCCACAAAAAGCAGCCGTAAGAAGCCTTACGCTGACTATTGGAGCCCCGTAACTCCCTAAACTGGCTGCTAAAATAAACCTAACACCTAACGCATGCGCAATGTCTATCTCCCTGTCAACCGCGATCTTCTAAAATAAACCTAACACCTAACGCATGCGCAGTCTATCTCCCTGTCAACCGCGATCTTCTAAAATAAACCTAACACCTAACGCATGCGCAATGTCTATCTACCTGTCAACCGCGATCCCCCCCCCCCCGGAAATCCCTAATAAAGTTATTAACCCCTAAACCGCCGCTCCCGGACCCCGCCGCCATCTACATAAACTAACCCCCTACTGTGAGCCTCTAAAACCGCCACCATCTACCTTATCTATCCCCTAATTAGAACCCCTTACACCACTGTCATCTACCTTATCTATCCCCTAATCTGACCCCTTACACCGCCGCCACCTATATAAAAATTATTAACCCCTAATCTAATCCCCCTATACCGCCGCCAGCTATATTAATATTATTAACCCCTAATGTAAGCCCCTAGCACCGCCGCCATCTCTATTAAAATGATTAACCCCTAATTTAATCTACCTACCCCGCCGCCAGCTATATTATCTATATTAACCCTAAGTATATTATAGTTAATATTATAGTTAATATAGGTATTACATTATATATATTAACTATATTAACCCTAATTATATCTTGGATGACGTCATTTAAAGGTACTTCATTTGTCGTTCAGTCGTCGGCCGGGATGGCTGCTCCGCGGCGGCGGAGCGAAGAAAGAAGATTGAAGATGCCGCCGGAAGAATGAAGACTTTGCTGCCGCTTGGAGGAAGACGTCGCCGGAGGAAGAATTCTTCTTTGCCGCTTGGAGGAAGACATCGCCGGAGGAAGAATTCTTCTTTGCCGCTTGGAGCAAGACATCGCCCGGATCGGATCAGGAGTTCGGCCCGGTGTGGTGAAGACAAGGTAGGGAGATCTTCAGGGGGGTAGTGTTAGGCTTTTTTAAGGGGGGTTTGGGTGGTTTTAGAATAGGGGTATGTGGGTTGTGGGTTGTAATGGGGGGGGTATTGTATTTGTATGCAAAAGAGCTGAATTCTTTGGGGCAAGGCCCTTTTAACGGCTGGTAAGATAAAGAGCTTTGAACTTTTTTTAATTTAGAATAGGGCAGGGAATTTTTTTTATTTTGGGGGTTTATTATTTTATTAGGGGGCTTAGAATAGGTGTAATTAGCTTAAAAATCTTGTAATCTTTTTTTTATTTTTTGTAATTTAGTGTTTTTTTTTTTTTTGTAATTTAGTTTAGTTAATTTAATTGTATTTTTAGATAGATGTTTTTAGTTTATTTAATTTATTGATAGTGTAGGTGTATTTGTAACTTAGGTTAGGATTTATTTTACAGGTAATTGGGTAATTATTTTAACTAGGTAGATATTAAATAGTTAATAACTATTTAATAGCTATTATACCTAGTTAAAATAATTAACAATTTACCTGTAAAATAAATATTAACCCTAACATAGCTACAATGTAATTATTAATTATATTGTAGCTATCTTAGGGTTTATTTTATAGGTAAGTATTTAGATTTAAATAGGAATATTTTAGTTTATAAATGAATTAGATTAATTTAATATAAATTTAGTTAGGGGTGTTAGGGTTAGATAGAGTTAATATAGTTAATATAAATACTATAGTAACTATATTAACTATATTAACCCTAATATAATTAGGGTTAATATAGTTAATATATATAATGTAATACCTATATTAACTATAATATACTTAGGGTTAATATAGATAATATAGCTGGCGGCGGGGTAGGTAGATTAAATTAGGGGTTAATCATTTTAATAGAGATGGCGGCGGTGCTAGGGGCTTACATTAGGGGTTAATAATATTAATATAGATGGCGGCGGTGTTAGGGGCTCACTTTAGGGGGTTATAGATATAATATAGCTGGCAGCGGGGTACGGGAGCGACGGTTTAGGGGTTAATAACTTTATTAGGTTGCGGCGGGGTACGGGAGCGGCGGTTTGGGGGTTAATAGCTTTTTTATTGTTAGGATAGTGAGGGGGGATAGCGGATAGAGGGTTAGACGTGTCGGGCTATGTTAGGGAGGCGTGTTAGACGTGTTGGGCTATGTTTAGGAGGCGTGTTAGACAGTGCGGGTGATTTAGACTTTAGTCAGGTTTTATAGGCGCCGGCAGTTTCTAACGTGGCGCAAGTCACTGGCGACTCCAAAAATCTGTACTTACGCAGATTTCTGGACATCGCTGGTTTGTGAGACTTGCGCCACTTTAGCAAGTGACGGCGCCGCATATTGGATGGCTCGAGTTGCGAGCTGAAACTGCGGGCGACGTGGGTTCCCTCGCTTGCGCCGCAAACTGCTATATCGGATCGCGCCCCATATGTGTGGGTAAAGTAAATGAGTAAAAGGGAAATTACAGCTAAACACAAACACCGCAGAAATGTATAAATAGCCCTGGTCCCAAACGGTAATAAAATGGAAAAGTGCTGTGGTCCTTAAAAGGGTTAATAAAGTGTGAAAAGTAAAATAAACACCCTTAAACGCATGAAAAACCTGATTGCATTACCTCAAGTGCGCTAACCCAACATGAAATATGAATATTTCAATTTAATATTCTTCACATAGCCGAATATGTTCTATTTATTAATAATTATATATTTCTACATATATCAGATTTTTTATTGGTAAAATATACTGTACATCTATACCTTTATATATAGATAGATAGATATATATATATATATATGTGTGTATAAATATGTACAGATATATATAAGAATATCTATTTATAATACTTAGAACATATTCCCTTATGTGAAGATCATTAGAATGTGAAATGTTTACAGTACATACATAGTTAAACACGTCATTAAATATGAATTTTCCATAAATATAATTTTACGCTTTCAGATACTTGAATGTGAAGGGTTTCAATGCCCTTATATATTTCTCTATATATGTATACATTTGTATGTATATGTTTATATTTGTATATATGTAGACATATATAAATACGAATGTACTTTCATATTAAAGGCCTTTACATACGTTTTTTTTCTAGCACCTGAGACCTCATATTTCTGAGCCTTTTAACTTTATATTAGAATTTTATTTTAACCTGTTAAGCCATTGCCATACAGTATATATACGTTGTGCGGTACTTTGCTTATCGTACCGTTCAACATATATATATGTATATATACTTTGGAGCTGCAAGAAAATTAAGTTACAGCCAAGAGCTGGAATTCCTGAGCTCATGGAATCTGCCTGAATATGGAACCAGAGCACGATCAGTGTTCCAGTTCCATATGAAGGCAGATGCCAAATCATTAAAGACGGTGACACTGTGTGTGTGTGTCACCGTCTGTAATGATCAATTTTGGTGCCGGTGGGAGGAGTGGGGTGGGAAACTGGGAGGCGGGTGGACAGTCTAGCAGCGGAGGAGGGTGGGAGGGGAAGGGAGGAGGATGAAGTGGAATGGCCCTACGCTACAAAACTACAAAAAAAATGAAAGGGATACTAAACCCAAATTTACTATTTCATGATTCAGATAGAGCATGCAATTTTAAGCAACTTTATAATTTACTCCTATTATACATTTTTATCATTCTCTTGCTATCTTTATTTGAAAATCAGCAATGTAAAGCTAAGGAGCTGGCCCATTTTTGGTTGAGCACCTGGGTTCCGCTTGCTGATTGGTGGCTAAATGTAGCCACCAATAGGCAAGCACTATCCAGGGTACTGAACCAAAATTGGGCCGGTTGCATAGCTTAGATTCCTGCTTTTTCAGATAAAGATAGCAAGATAACGAAAAAAAAATTGATAAAAGAAGTAAATTAGAAAGCTGCTTAAAATTGTATGTTCTATCTCAATCATGAAAGAAAACATTTGGGTTTAGTATCTCTTTAAGGGAGAGGGAGGGATGTGGAGCTTAAATGTGGTTTGGAGGTTCTCTATCTAACTATCCGGTGGGGGGGGGGGGGACACTACTACACTACAGAAATTAAAAAAAATATATATGAAAAAAAAAATTGTTAAGATGGCAGGCACTAGTTAGAGGGGGGGGGGTTAGAGAGCCGTTTGGGAGGTATCAGGGAGGTCTGAGGGTAGGGGGGATCCTACACTGCAGCAAATAGAAAAAAAAAAAAAAAAAAAAAAATGTCCTAAATCTTCATATTGGCAAACTATCTGCCAGTACCTAAGATGGTGGGGACTAGTGGGGAGAGGAAGAGTAGAAAGCTGTTAGGGAGGGATCAGGTAGAGATGGTTAGTGTCAGTTGGGAGGGTAATCTCTACACTAAGGGGGATATTTATCAACCTGCCAACCGCAAATACGCTGGAATTCCGCATCGTAATTGTTGCGAGATTGATCCGACCTAGATATCGTTATCAAAGCCTCAAAACTGGCAAATGTTGAAATTTGTGACGTAACATACGAACGGCGATCTCAATCCGACGCAGATCAATGCTTACGTCATTACAGATGTTCCGAATACACATTCGGCTCTATTTGACACTTTTTGCCATTTATCAAATAGTTAACAGGTACGCTCGCGTCTTTTTCGACACAGCTTACCTGGTTTTCAATCCGCCACCCTTGAGGCCGCGGATGCCATAGAAATCAATGGGAGTCTGAAAGCACCGAAAGCTTATGCTGCTAGAGAATGAAGCATATCCCATTGATTTCTATGGTAGGAAACAAGTGAAGTTTACACCTAATACCCTAACATAAACCCAGAGTCTAAACACCCCTAATCTGCCGCCCCCTGACACCTAAATAAAATGTATTAACCCCTATTCTGCCGCTCCTCGACACCACCGCCACTAACTATACTTATTAACCCCTAAATCTCTGGCCTCCCACATCACCACCACTAAATAAACCTATTAACCCCTAAACCGTCAGCCCCCACATCGCAAAAAACTAAATTAAGCTAGTAACCCCTAAACCTAACAACCCCCTAACTTTAAATTAAAATTACAAGATCCCTATCTTAATATAATTTAAAAATTACCTGTAGAATTAAAATAAACTATTTTTTAAACTATTAATTAACCTACCCTAACTATTATACTACAATTAAATTAAACTATTATTATTATTATTATTATCGGTTATTTGTAGAGCACAAACAGATTCTGCAGCGTTATAAACAAAGGCGGAGTACAACAAAACAATTATAGGGATCAAATGGTTAGAGGGCCCTGCCAAGAGTTGCACTGTTGTAGTCAGCTCTTAAGAAGGTGATCTACAAACAGCTGGACTCTTAGGCTTACATGCTAAGGGGGTTCAGGGGATAGCAATGGAGAGGAACTGGTATAAAGAAAGGTTAGCGTAGGTTGTATGCATCCCTGAACAGTAGAGTCTTTAGGAAGCACTTGAAGCTTTTAAAACTAGAAGAGAGTCTTGTGGAGGGAGGCAGAAAGTTCCACAAGATGGGAGCCAGTCTGGAGAATTCCTGTAAATGGGAGTGTGATGAGGTGACAAAAGAGGAGGAGAGTAGGAGGTCATGAGCAGAGCGAAGGGGACGGGAGGGAGAGTATCTGGAAACAAGGTCTGATATATAGGGGGGAGCAGTGCAGTTGAGGGCTTTGTATGTCAGAATGAGAATTTTGTGTTTAATCCTAGAGGCAAGAAGAAGCCAGTGAAGGGATTGTCAGAGAGGTGCAGCAGATGAAGAGCGGCGTGTAAGGAAGATGAGTCTGGCAGAGGCATTCATTATGGATTGTAAAGGAGCTAGGTGGCAGGTGGGGAGACCAGAGAGGACAGAGTTGCAGTAATCGAGGGTGGAAAGAATGAGAGAGTGGATTAAAATCTTAGTTGTATCTTGTGTAAGGAAGTGTCTATTTTAGAGATGTTTTTAAGGTGGAAGCGGCAGGCTTAATAAACTAAATTACATATTAAAAAACCTAACCCTACTAAAATTATTTAAATATACTATTAAACATTATTAAAAGTACTACATTACATAAAAAACTCCACTAAGTTACAAAAACAAACAAACACTAAATTACGGGGAAAAAAATATTTGTCAAAAAATTTTTTTTACACCTAATCTAATAGCCCTATCAAAATAAAAAAGCCCCCCCAAAATAAAAAAAACCCTAGCCTACAATAAACTAACAATAGCCCTTAAAAGGGCCTTTTGTGGGGCATTGCCCCAAATATATCAGCTCTTTTACCTGTAAAAAAAATTTCAAACACCTACAAACAGTCTTCATCCAGACGGCATCTTCTATCTTCATCCAGCTGGCAAAGTCTTCATCCAGACGGCATCTTCTATCTTCATCCATCCGGCGTGGAGCGGGTCCATCCTGAAGACATCCGGCGCAGAGCATCCTCTTCATACGGTCGCCGCCGTACACTGGAACTTGAATGCAAGTGATGCAATTCAAGATGGCGCCCCTTGCATTCCTATTGGCTGAAAGATTTCAATCAGCCAATAGGATTGAGCTCTCATCCTATTGGCTGTTCCAATCAGCCAATATAATTGAGCTCTCATCCTATTGGCTGTTCCAATCAGCCAATAGAATGAGAGCTCAATCCTATTGGCTGATTGGAACAGCCAATAGGATGAGAGCTCAATCCTATTGGCTGATTGAAATCTTTCAGCCAATAGGAATGTAAGGGATGCCATCTTGGATTGCGTCACTTGCATTTAAGTTCCAGTGTACAGCAGTGACCGTATGAAGAGGGTGCTCCACACCGGATGTCTTCAGGATGGACTCGCTCCCCGCCGGATGGATGTAGATAGAAGATGCCGTCTGACTGTAGATAGAAGATGCTGTCTGGATGAAGACTTCGCCGGCTGGATGAATATAGAAGATGCTGTCTGGATGAAGACTTCGCCAGCTGGATTAAGATAGAAGATGTTGTTTGGATGAAGACATCTTGCCGCATGGATGATGACTTCGCCGGATGGATGGAACCTTCAAGCGGGACTTCAAGACTGTAAGTAGATCGTCAGGGGTTAGTGTTAGGCTTTAAGGTTTTTTTGGTGGGTTTTATTTTTAGATAAGGGTCTGGGCATGTAAAAGAGCTAAATGCTCTTTTAAAGGCAATTTCCATACAAATGTCCTTTTCAGGGCAATAGGTAGCTTAGGTTATTTTAGATAGTTTTTTTTTATTTGGGGGGTTGGTTGGGTGGTGGGTTTACTGTTGGGGGGAGTTTGTATTTTTTTTACAGGTAAAAGAGCTGATTTTGGGGCAATGACCACAAAAGGCCCTTTTAAAGACCATTGGTAGTTTATTGTAGGCTAGGGGTTTTTTTTATTTGAAGGGGGCTTTTTTATTTTAATAGGGCTATTAGATTAGGTTTTTTTAAAAAATATTTTTGATAATTTGTTTTTTTTTTTTTCGTAATTTAGTGGGGGGATTTTTTAATAATGTTTAATAGTATATTTAAATAATTTAGTAGGGTTAGGTTTTTTTAATATGTAATTTAGTTTATTTAATTGGTAGTTTAATTTAATTGTAGTATAATAGTTAGGATAGGTTAATAAATAGTTTAAAATTAGTTTATTTTAATTCTACAAGTAAGTTTTAATTTATATTAAGATAGGGATCTTGTAATTTTAATTTAAAGTTAGGTGGTGTCAGCCGCTCTGGAATCAATCCGGGATGTAACCCAACTGCTAGCGTGAATTGAAAGCACACGCTAGCACACTGAGAAATATCCAGGACGTGACCCACTCAGGAAGCAGATTAGAAGATAACAAAAATGAATATTGTTCCAGAATGCAGGAAAGCCACAAAGGATAAAACGTCCCTTTAAGTAGTACAAAGAACAAAAAGGAAATGCTCTTACTTTGAAGCTTCTGAAAAAGGTCCTCTTTAGCAGGCTTGTAAAACAAAGGAAAAGTTCTCTTTTGCAGCTTGTAAAAGTATAATGTCCCTTTAAGCAGGTTTATAACAAACAGAAAGGCAAAGTTCTCTTTTGCAGCTTGTAAAAGTAAATGTCCCTTTTAAGCAGGTGTATAACAAACAGAAAGGCAAAGTTCTCTTTTGCAGCTTGTAAAAGTATAATGTCCCTTTAAGCAGGTTTATAACAAACAGAAAGGCAAAGTTCTCTTTTGCAGCTTGTAAAAGTAAATGTCCCTTTTAAGCAGGTGTATAACAAACAGAAAGGCAAAGTTCTCTTTTGCAGCTTGTAAAAGTAAATGTCCCTTTTAAGCAGGTGTATAACAAACAGAAAGGCAAAGTTCTCTTTTGCAGCTTGTAAAAGTAAAATGTCCCTTTAAGCAGGTCTTGTTTAACAAAGAATAGGTTTAAAGGTAAAGGCCAAAGCAAGGTCAGGCAGGCAGAAGTCGGCATCCAAATATCAGCAAAAGGTATAGGCAAAAGACAGGGTCAGGCAAGCAGAAGTCGGCATCCAAGTGTCAGCAAAAGGGTAATAGCTACAGGCAAGGTCAGGCAGGCAGAAGTCAATGTCCAAATATCAGCAAGTAGGGATTAGGCAAGAGGCTTGGTCAGGCAGGCAGAAGTCGGTACACAGAAGAATAAAACTGATATGGTACTCACAATCCAGGGAAACAAACAAACGGGCCCAGATTCAGATCTCCCGCCGAGATTTAAAGGGCAGGAGCGTAACCGTCATCAGAGGGGTGTGAGAGAAAGCGTCATGTTGCTAAGCAACATGACGTCAGAGACACAGAGGAGTTCCGGGAGCCGCGGCGACACGGCGATGAACGGAAGCGCTCATGACAGCACCCCCTCCTCAAGGGCCCCTCCGGGGGACAGGACCAGGTCTATCAGGATGAGTCTTGTGGAAGGTCTTGACCAATATTGGAGCATTTACTTGATGAGCAGGTTCCCAAGAACGTTCCGTGACTGGATAACCCTTCCAATGAATGAGATAATACAATTTCTTGCCCCGCAATTTGGAATCTAGAATATGGCTGATCTCAAACTCAGGATGTCCATGCACCAATAACGGTGGAGGTTTAGAAAAAGGCTTAGAATACCTGTTAATCATCACAGGTTTTAAAAGAGAAACATGGAATACCGGATGGACTTTGAGAGACTTGGGTAAAGCTACCCGATAAGCAGTGGAACATACCTGACCCAGTATTCGGAAAGGACCCACATATCGTGGTCCCAATTTGTTAGAAGGTTGTTTCAGGCGAAGAAATCGAGAGGAAATCCAAACTTTATCACCAGGGCGATATTTGGGAGCCTTTTTCCGTCGAAGATCCGAAAAGAACTTGTAACGTCTAGAAGTTACAGAAAGAATACGATGTATCTTCTGCCAATGTCGAGTTAATCTTCGGGCTGTAAGATCAGAAGCAGGATTCACTGTGGAGGAAGTATGCAAAGGGAACGTCCTAGGCTGATATCCGTAAGCTGCATGAAAAGGAGAAGTCTGAAGGGAGGAATTGTACCGGGCATTATGGGCCAATTCAGCCAAAGGAAGGTAAGAAGTCCAGTTAGAATGATAATGATCCACATAATGTCTAAGATATGTTTCAAGACACTGGTTTACTCTTTCAGTCTGACCATTCGATTGTGGGTGGTGAGAAGTAGAGAGAGATATAGTAGTACCAAAATGTTTACAAAGTGACCTCCAAAATCGAGAAACGAATTGTACCCCTCTATCTGAAACAATATCAAGAGGAAATCCATGGATTCTTACAATATGTAGAATAAAAAGTTCAGAGAGTCTTTTGGCAGATGGTAATCCTGGCAAGGGTACAAAATGAGCCGTCTTAGTGAACCTGTCGACCACCACCCAGATAGTATTGTTCCCAGTGGACAAGGGAAGATCGGTAATAAAGTCCATGGATACATGAGTCCAAGGCTGGTGAGGTATAGGCAATGGTTGGAGTAATCCTGAAGGAAGTTGGCGTGGAGTTTTGTTCATGGCACATTGTGTGCATACTGAGACGTAATCCTTCACATCTTGAGAGAGTGTAGGCCACCAGACATGTTGTTTGAGGTTTCGAGTGGTAATACTGATGCCAGGATGTCCAGAAAGGGGACTATCATGAGCCCAAAATAAAATCTTGGAACGAAGGCGTTCAGGAACAAAGAGTAAACCATTGGGAGGTTTACAGGACAAAGGAAGACGCTCTTGAGCGGACTGTAATTCTTGTAACCAAGAAGTTGTTAACTGGGCAATGACTTCATGAGGTTGGAGAATGGTACCAGACTCAGGAACTGGGGTATCTTGAAATTGTCTGGAAAGTGCGTCTGCTTTAATATTTTTTGAACCAGGTATGTAAGACAAATTATAGTGAAACCGAGAGAAGAATAAGGACCAGCGTGCTTGCCTGGAATTTAGTCGTTTGGCTGTTTGGAGATACAGAAGGTTCTTATGATCAGTAAGTATAGTAAATGGCAAAGAAGTACCTTCCAGCCAATGTCTCCATTCATCCAATGCCATCTTGATGGCAAGCAACTCTTTATTCCCTACGTCATAGTTAAATTCGGAAGGAGTGAATTTTTTAGAGAAAAAAGCAACAGGATGAATCCTTCCAGTCTCTGGTATTCGTTGAGACAGAACCGCTCCAGCAGCAACAGAGGAAGCATCCACCTCCAGAATAAATTGAAACTCAGGATTTGGATGACGAAGGATAGGAGCTGAGGAAAAAGCTTCTTTGAGAGATTCAAAAGCTTCTATAGCCTCAGACGGCCATACTTTACAGTTTTGTCCTTTTCTTGTGAGAGAAGTAAGAGGAGAAGTAATAGTAGCAAAATTCTTGATGAACTTTCTGTAATAATTGGCGAAGCCTAGGAAACGTTGTAAAGCCTTCAAAGAATCAGGTCTAGGCCAATCCAAAATGGCAGAAAGTTTAGTAGGGTCCATTTCGAATCCAGATGCCGATATTACATAACCCAGAAAGGGTATGATTTTTTGATGGAAAGAACATTTCTCCAGTTTAGCAAACAGATGGAATTCTCTTAGACGTTGAAGTACTTTCTTGACGTGGTGCACATGATCTTGGTGGTTCTGAGAAAAAATTAAGATGTCGTCCAGGTATATGATAACAAAAATATTCAAAAAATCACGAAAGATCTCATTTACAAAATGCTGGAAAACCGCCGGAGCATTGCATAGCCCAAAGGGCATGACCAAATATTCATAATGCCCAAATCGAGTGTTAAAGGCAGTCTTCCACTCATCTCCTTTGCGTATACGGATCAAGTTGTATGCACCACGTAGGTCGAGTTTGGTGAAAATGGTGGCTCCCTGAAGATAAGTAAAAAGTTCAGGAATAAGGGGCAGAGGATAACTGTTCTTGATGGTAATCTGATTCAATCCACGATAATCAATACAGGGTCTTAATCCGCCATCCTTTTTTCCCACAAAAAAGAAACCAGCCCCTACAGGGGAAGAGGAGGGTCGAATAAATCCTCTAGCCAGATTGTCTTTTATATATTCTTCCAGAGCCATGTTTTCTGGTTTAGAAAGTGGATATGTTTTGCCTCGAGGATAGGCAGCCCCAGGAAGGAGGTCAATGGGACAATCAAAAGGGCGATGAGGAGGAAGACGTTCCGCTTCTTTTTTGGAGAAGACATCCACAAAGTCATGGTAATGCATAGGTAAGGATTCCGGAGTTTCAACTGTGAGAGCAATAGTGAGTGGTAACTTAGTAATCTCTTGAAGACATTTAGTCTGGCATGTAGATCCCCAGGAAGTGAGTTCACCGAAAGTCCAAGAAAAAATGGGATTGTGAATCTGGAGCCAGGGTAATCCCAAGATAATGGGAAATTGCGGAGTGGGAATGACATCGAAACAAATTGTCTCAGAATGAAGTATTCCTACGGTGAGGATTAAGGGTTGAGTAGAAAACTGAATGTATCCAGAACCCAAAGGATCTCCACTGACCGTAGAGACTGAAATGGAATACTCCTTCTTTAGTAAGGGTATAGAATGAGTAGAAACAAATGTAGAGTCAATGAACACACCTCCAGCACCAGAATCAATTAGGGCTTGGGTATAGATCTTCTTTTGTCCAATTAGAAGAGTTACTGGAACAAAGAGTTTCTTGTATAGGGAATGACCACTATTTTGGCTTAACTCAGTTCCCTGGACTAGAGTTAAGCCCTGGCTTTTACTGGCCTAGTAGGACAATCCCTTAATAAATGTCCTTTAAGGCCACAGTACAGACATAAGCCAAGAGTCCGTCTTCTTAAGCGTTCAGTCTCAGTTAATTTTATACTTCCTACTTCCATGGGTTCAGCCTGATCAGTAGTAGGAGAGGCTGGAGTGACTGGACTAGAAAAACGAGGAGCTAAACGAAAAGGAGTTCGAGTGGCAGTCCTCTGTGTTCTATCCTTTTCTTGTTGGCGTTCACGAAACCTGGCGTCGAGACAGATACAGAGATTTATTAAGGCTTCTAAGGACTCTGGAAGTTCACGATACACCAATTCATCCTTGAGACGCTCAGAAAGTCCTTTACGGAAAGCGGCTCTGAGTGCTCCCTGATTCCAAGTGGTTTCAGAGGCAAGGGTGCGGAACTCAATTGCATATTGAGAGACTGGTTGATTTCCTTGACGTAAATCCAGGAGAGTTGCTTCAGCAGCGGATGACCTTCCAGGTTTATCGAATACGTTTGAGAATGTAGATAGAAATGTATCAACATCCAACAGTATAGGATCATTCTTTTCTAGCAAAGGTGACACCCAAGCCAAGGCTTTTCCTTTCATTAAGGAAATAAGAAACGTGATTCTAGAAGAGGCAGTAGCAAAGAGAGTAGGGCTATTTCGGAAATGAAGACGGCATTGATTCAAAAAGCCTCTACATTCTTCAGGATTCCCATCATATTTATCCGGAAGAGGAATCCTGGGACTTAGTTGTACCTGAGACTGATTGTTAGGAATCGGAGGAGGTAATGCCTCAATCGGATTTGGATTGGGATTAGGATTGGGAGGTGCGGTAGCAACCAAATTTTGTAATAGAGCAGTAATTTGATCAAGTTTAGTGTCCAGAGACTGCAAGTGAGTGGCATGAGAACCCAAGAGCTGTCCCTGGTGAGCCACGGCCATAGATAATTCAGTGGGGTCCATTTTTATGGCCCGTTTGTAATGTCAGCCGCTCTGGAATCAATCCGGGATGTAACCCAACTGCTAGCGTGAATTGAAAGCACACGCTAGCACACTGAGAAATATCCAGGACGTGACCCACTCAGGAAGCAGATTAGAAGATAACAAAAATGAATATTGTTCCAGAATGCAGGAAAGCCACAAAGGATAAAACGTCCCTTTAAGTAGTACAAAGAACAAAAAGGAAATGCTCTTACTTTGAAGCTTCTGAAAAAGGTCCTCTTTAGCAGGCTTGTAAAACAAAGGAAAAGTTCTCTTTTGCAGCTTGTAAAAGTATAATGTCCCTTTAAGCAGGTTTATAACAAACAGAAAGGCAAAGTTCTCTTTTGCAGCTTGTAAAAGTAAATGTCCCTTTTAAGCAGGTGTATAACAAACAGAAAGGCAAAGTTCTCTTTTGCAGCTTGTAAAAGTATAATGTCCCTTTAAGCAGGTTTATAACAAACAGAAAGGCAAAGTTCTCTTTTGCAGCTTGTAAAAGTAAATGTCCCTTTTAAGCAGGTGTATAACAAACAGAAAGGCAAAGTTCTCTTTTGCAGCTTGTAAAAGTAAATGTCCCTTTTAAGCAGGTGTATAACAAACAGAAAGGCAAAGTTCTCTTTTGCAGCTTGTAAAAGTAAAATGTCCCTTTAAGCAGGTCTTGTTTAACAAAGAATAGGTTTAAAGGTAAAGGCCAAAGCAAGGTCAGGCAGGCAGAAGTCGGCATCCAAATATCAGCAAAAGGTATAGGCAAAAGACAGGGTCAGGCAAGCAGAAGTCGGCATCCAAGTGTCAGCAAAAGGGTAATAGCTACAGGCAAGGTCAGGCAGGCAGAAGTCAATGTCCAAATATCAGCAAGTAGGGATTAGGCAAGAGGCTTGGTCAGGCAGGCAGAAGTCGGTACACAGAAGAATAAAACTGATATGGTACTCACAATCCAGGGAAACAAACAAACGGGCCCAGATTCAGATCTCCCGCCGAGATTTAAAGGGCAGGAGCGTAACCGTCATCAGAGGGGTGTGAGAGAAAGCGTCATGTTGCTAAGCAACATGACGTCAGAGACACAGAGGAGTTCCGGGAGCCGCGGCGACACGGCGATGAACGGAAGCGCTCATGACAGGTGGTTGTTAGGTTTAGGGGTTACTAGCTTAATTTAGTTTTTTTGCGATGTGGGGGGCTGACGGTTTAGGGGTTAATAGGTTTATTTAGTGGTGGTGATGTGGGAGGACAGAGGTTTATGGGTTAATATGTTTATTTAGGTTGCGGCGATGTCGGGGAGCGGCGGGATAGGGGTTAATAACTTTATTTAGGTTGTAGTGATCTTGGGGAGCGGCGGGATATGGGTTAATAACTTTATGTAGGTTGTGGCGATGTCAGGGAGTGGTGGGATAGGGGTTAGTAAATGTACATATTGTTTTTATCTTGCTTGTTTTTAAATTCTGGATGTTCCAAGGTGTGTGTGTGTGACACCTCCAAATAAAAGTGTATATTGCATTACGGAACTTGTCTCTAGAAAGTCTATTTCTCAAGCAAGCCACTACCAGAACCTTGATATATCGAGGAGAGCTGTATACCGGAGTGAGCCAGCTGGTCAGCTCTGATTACCAGCCTGCTTCCACAAGCACACTGGTGTGCTTAGACATATTGTGAGTACCCTGCGCAAAAAACATCAGCAGTTTGTGCACACTTTGCCGATATAGATACACACATGTGCGCCTCTTTTTTCCTTGATACAGATTTTCCAAATTCCTCGCTGTGATCAGCTTGAAGAGTGCAGCCGTATGTGAGTTCATTCTGAGAGTGGACAGTTTGGAGACCGGACACATCGCAAACCCTTTATTTGAACTGTCCCAAATAAAGTGATGGACATTTACCGCTGGAAGTTGAATACACGCATTTAATGAGGTTCCCTGTTCCATTCATTTATGTTATTGTTTGGTATTGTCTTTAGTTAATTATACTGTTACCATTATTAACTCTGTCATATGTAGCGCCCTCTGGTGACTTAGGTTTGTTTGTTAGGTTGCGGCAGTGGCGGATAGGGCTTAAACATTTTAGTATAGTGGCGGCATTTTTTGAAATGGTATAAATATAGTTGGTAAAAACACGAATATCAGTGTCATCAATGACTTTTAGTTAACAACAGTCCGATGTTCATCGCTCCGTACTTGGTGAGCGTGTTTTTGATGGCTTTTTTTATAAATAAGGAGATAGTATTGAGATCTGCGGCCACGATGTTAGGCGAGCGTATTGATGCCGGCGAATGCAACATAGTTGACAGCTTAATAAATATCCCCCTAAAGCTAAAATTAACCTTACAAGCTACCTTATTAACCCCTTAGCTACCGGGAATAATAGAAGTAAGGTGCGCAGCTGCAATTAGTGGCCTTCTAATTACCAAAAAGCAAAGGCAAAGCCATGTATTTATGCTATTTCTGAACAAAGGAGAAGCCAGAGAATCTTTTACAATCATTTGTGCCATGATTTTACAAGCGGTATATAAATAATTTTACTGAGAAACCCAAAGTTTGTGAAAAAGTTAAAGATTTTTTATTATATGATCGCATTTGGCGGTAAAATGGTGGCATGAAATATACCAAATGGGCCTATATCAATACCTTGGCTTGTCCACGTAAACAAAATTATACAGTTTTGACAAGTAAATACAAAATAAAAACATATTTCTGTTTAAATTGAGTGATAGTAAAAATTTTAAAAATTCTCCAGTATTTTGGGAGAGTTCTTTTCTGAAAGTCCCATTAGTGAAGGGGTTAAATAAAATTTTAGCAGACAGTATTATTATGGATTGTAACTCTACTTTTAAATATATTTTTAATGTATTTTGTTCAGCTTTTTAGTCAATCGTAACAGTTTACCAGAGCTCTGTATTCACACTATCCCAACGCCCCATCAATTTCAATTGCCCTCAAGCAAATATGTTCACTTTCAACTTTTAATATGCGTGCAATAAATTGCTTTCTTTCATGTAATTGGCAAGAGTCCATGAGCTAGTGACGTATGGGATATACATTCCTACCTTGAGGGGCAAAGTTTCCCAAACCTCAAAATGACTATAAATACACCCCCCACCACACCCACAATTCAGTTTTACAAACTTTGCCTCCTATGGAGGTGGTGAAGTAAATTTGTACTAGATTTCTACGTTGATATGCGCTTCTCAGCATGATGAAGCCCGGTTCCTCTCAGAGTGCAGTGAATGACAGAGGGATGTGAAGGGAGTATTACCTATTGAATTTAATGGTCATCCTAACAGGGATCTATTTCACAGGTTCTCTGTTATTGGTCGTAGAGATTCATTTCCTACCTCCATTTTCAGATCGACGATATACTCTTATATACCATTATCCTCGTTTCAGTACTGGTTTGGCTGTCTACTTTATGTAGATGAGTGTCTTTTGGTAAGTATGTTTTCTTTTACTTATGACACTCTCAGCTATGGTTTGGCACTTTATATGTAAAGTTCTAAATATATGTTTTATACTTCTATTTGCCATGATTCAGGTTAATCAGTATATTTCCTTCTTACAGACTGTCAGTTTCATTTTGGGAAATGCATATGAAAAAAAATTTCTTACCTGAAAATTTTTTAAATTGACTTTCTTTTCTAAATTGCGGGCTATTAGGCTTGCGGGTGCGCAAAATGCTATAATTTATTGCGTCATTTTTGACGAGAGACTTTTTTGGCGCCAGAATTACGTTTGTTGATGTAATGACGTCATTTCCAGTGTCTTAGTTGGCGCCGAGAGTTTTCACGTAGTTGCGTCATCTATGATGCTCGTATTTGTTGCAGACGTTTTTGGTGCCAAAAAATATTTTGTCAGTTGGGCATCATACTTGGCACCAGATTTTTGACATTACTTAAGTCATTATTTCTTTTTGCTTCTGGTCTCCAGAGGCTTATTCTGTTTGCATTTTTTCCCATTCCTGAAACTGTCATATAAGGAAATTGATAATTTTGCTTTATATGTTGTTTTTTCTATTACATATTGCAAGATGTCTCAAGCTGACCCTGTTTCAGAATCTACTACTGGAATGCTGCTGCCTGATGTCGGTTCTACCAAAGCTAAGTGCATTTGTTGTAAACTTGTGGTAACTGTTCCTCCGGCTGTAGTTTGTGTTAGTTGTCATGATAAACTTTCAAAAGCAGACAATATTTCCATTAGTAGTAATCCATTACCTGTTGTTGTTCCTTCAACATCTAATGTTCAGGATATTCCTGTTAATGTGAGAAAATGTATTTCTAATTCTATTCAGAAGGCCCTGTCTGTTATACCACCTTCTAATAAACGTAAAAGGTCTTTTAAAACTTCTCATAAATTTGATGAATTTTTAAATGACCAACAGCATTCTGATTTATCTATCTCTGATGAGGATCTATCTGGTTCAGAAGATTCTGCCTCAGATATTGACACTGACAAAACTTCATGTTTATTTAAAATGGAGTATATTCATTCTTTATTAAAAGAGGTGTTGATTGCATTAGATATGGAGGAGACTAGTCCTCTTGATATTAAAACTTGTAAACGTTTAAATTCGGTTCTTAAACCTCATGTAGTTATTCCAGAGGTTTTTCCAGTTCCTGATGCTATTTCAGATGTAATTTCTAGGGAATGGAATAGTATGGGTACTTCATTTACTCCTTCTTCAAGGTTTAAGAAACTGTACCCTTTGCCGACTGATAGATTGGAGTTTTGGGAAAAGATCCCCAAAGTTTATGGGGCTATCTCTACTCTTGCAAAGCGTACTACTATTCCTACGGCAGATAGTACTTATTTTAAAGATCCTTTAGATAGGAAGCTTGAATCTTATCTAAGGAAGGCTTATTTATGTTCAGGTCATCTTCTTAGGCCTGCTATTTCTTTGGCTGATGTTGCTGCGGCTTCAACTTTTTGGTTGGAAACTTTAGCGCAACAAGTACCAGATCCTAATGTGTATAGCATTGCTAAGCTAATTCAACATGCTAATAATTTCATTTGTGATGCCATTTTTGGTATCATTAGAATTGATGTCAGGTATATGTTTTTAGCTATTTTAGCTAGAAGAGCTTTATGGCTTAAATCTTGGAATGTGGATATGACTTCTAAGTCAACGTTGCTATCTCTTTCTTTCCAAGGTAATACATTATTTGGTTCTCAGTTGGATTCTATTATTTCAAATGTCACTGGGGGGAAGGGAGCCTTCTTGCCTCAGGATAAAAAATCTAAGGGTAAATTTAGGGCTGCTAACCATTTTTGTTCCTTTCGTCAGAATAAGGAACAGAAACCTGACCCTTCCCCTAAAGGAACGGTTTCCAATTGGAAGCCTTCTCCAGTCTGGAATAAATTCAAGACTTTTAGAAAAGCAAAATCAGCCCCCAAGTCCGCATGAAGGTGCGGCCCTCATTCCAGCGCAGCTGGTAGTGGGCAGACTAAGATTTTTCAAAGATGTGTGGATCAATTCAATCCAAAATCATTGGATCCAGTACATTGTTTCTCAAGGGTACAGAATAGGTTTCAAGGTAAGACCGCCTGTGAGAAGTTTCTTTCTCTCATGCATTCCAGTGAACCCAGTAAAGGCGCAGGCTTTCCTGAAGTGTGTTTCAGACCTGGAGTTATCCGGGGTAATTGTGCCAGTTCCCTTTCCGGAACGGGGTCAGGGGTTTTATTCAAATCTGTTCATTGTTCCAAAGAAAGAGAATTCTTTCAGACCAGTTCTGAATCTAAAAATTTAGAATCATTATGTAAGAATACCAACATACAAAATGTTCACTATAAGGACTATTCTGCCTTTTGTTCAGCAAGGGCATTATATGTCCACAATATACTTACAGGATGCATATCTTCATATTCCGATTCATCCAGATCACTATCAGTTCCTGAGATTCTATTTTCTAGACAAGCATTACCAATTTGTTGCTCTTCCTTTTGGCCTAGCAACAGCTCCAAGGATCTTTTCAAAGGTTCTCGGTGCCCTACTCTCTGTAATCAGGCATTGCGGTGTTTCCTTATTTGGACGATATCTTGGTACTTGCTCAGTCTTTACATTCTGCAGAATCTCACACAAATCAACTAGTGTTGTTTCTTCAAAGACATGGTCGGAGGATCAATTTACCAAAAAGTTCCTTGATTCCTCAGACAAGGGTAACCTTTTTATGATTCCAAATAGATTCAGTATCCATGACTTTGTCTCTAACAGACAAAAGACGTCTGAAATTGGTTTCAGCTTGTTGGAACCTTCAGTCCCAGTCATTCCCTTCAGTAGCTATGTGCATGGAGGTTTTAGGTCTCATGACTGCAGCATCGGACGCGATCCCCTTTGCTTATTTTCACATGAGACCTCTTCAGCTTTGTATTCTGAGCCAATGGTGCAGGGATTATACAAAGATATCACAATTAATATCTTTAAATCCCAATGTTCGACTATCTCTGACTTGGTGGTTAGATCACCATCGTTTAGTTCAGGGGGCCTCTTTTGTTCGTCCAACCTGGACTGTTATTACAACAGATGCAAGTCTTTCAGGTTGGGGAGCTGTCTGGGGATCTCTGACAGCACAGGGGGTTTGGAAATCTCAAGAGGCGAGATTACCAATCAATATTTTGGAACTCCATGCGATTTTCAGAGCTCTTCAGTTTTGGCCTCTCATGAAGAGAGAACCGTTTGTTTTCAGACAGACAATGTCACAACCTTGGCATATGTCAATCATCAAGGTGGGACTCACAGTCCTCAAGCTATGAAAGAAGTATCTCGGATACTTGCATGGGCAGAATCCAGCTCCTGTCTAATCTCTGCGGTCCATATCCCAGGTATAGACAATTGGGAAGTGGATTATCTCAGTCGCCAGACTTTACATCCGGTAGAATGGTCTCTTCACCCAGATGTGTTTCTTCAGATTGTTCAGATGTTGGGGCTTCCAGAAATAGATCTGATGGCTTCTCATCTAAACAGGAAACTTCCCAGGTATCTGACCAGGTCCAGGGATCCTCAGGCGGAAGCAGTTGATGCGTTGTCACTTCCTTGGAATTTTCAACCTTCTTATGTCTTTCCGCCTCTAGTTCTTCTTCTAAGAGTGATTTCCAAAATCATAATGGAGCGTTCATTTGTACTGCTGGTGGCTCCAGCATGGCCACACAGGATCTTGTTTGGATGTCCAGTTGCCAACCTTGGCCACTTCCGTTAAGGCCAGACCTTCTATCTCAAGGTCCATTTTTCCATCAGGATCTCAAATCATTAAATTTGAAGATATGGAGATTGAACGCCTGGTGCTTAGTCATAGAGGTTTCTCTGTTTCAGTGATTAATACTATGTTTCAGGCTAGCAAATCTGTGTCTAGAAAGATTTATTACCGAGTTTGGAAGACTTACATCTCATGGTGTTCTTCTCATCAATTCTCTTGGCATTCTTTTAGAATTTCTAGAATTTTACAGTTTTTTCAGGATGGTTTGGATAAGGGTTTGTCTGTAAGTTCCTTGAAAGGACAAATCTCTGCTATTTCTGTTCTGTTTCACAGAAAGATTGCTAATCTTCCTGATATTCATTGTTTTGTACAGGCTTTGGTTTGTATCAAGCCTGCCATTAAGCCAATTTCTCCTCCTTGGAGTCTTAATTTGGTTTTGAGGGCTTTACAGGCTCCTCCGTTTGAGCCTATGCATTCTATAGACATTAAATTACTTTCTTGGAAAGTATTGTTCCTTTTGGCCATCTCTTCTGCTAGAAGAGCTTCTGAATTATCTGCTCTTTCTTGTGAGTCTCCTTTTCTGATTTTTCATCAGGATAAGGCGGTTTTGCAGACTTCATTTCAATTTTTACCTAAAGTTGTGAGTTCCAACAACATTAGTAGAGAAATTGTTGTCCTTTCGTTGTGTCCTAATCCTAAGAATTCTTTGGAAAGATCTTTACATTCTTTGGATGTGGTAAGAGCTTTGAAATATTATGTTGAAGCTACTAAAGATTTCAGAAAGACTTCTAGTCTATTTGTTATCTTTTCTGGTTCTAGGAAAGGTCAGAAGGCTTCTGCCATTTCTTTGGCGTCTTGGTTAAAGCTTTTGATTCATCATGCTTATTTGGAGTCGGGTCAGTTTCTACTTCTTGGGCTTTTAAGAATGAAGCTTCTGTTGATTAGATTTGCAAAGCAGCAACTTGGTCTTCTTTGCATACTTTTACTAAATTCTACCATTTTGATGTTTTCTCTTCTTCAGAAGCAGTTTTTGGTAGAAAAGCACTTCAGGCAGCTGCTTCAGTTTGATTCTTCTGCTTATAATTTCAGTTTTTTTCATTATAAAGATTAAAACTTTTGATTTGGGTTGTCGATTCTTTTTTCAGCAGAATTGTCTGTCTTTATTTGTATCCCTCCCTCTCTAGTGACTCTTGCGTGGAGTTCCACATCTTGGGTATTTTCTATCCCATACTTCACTAGCTCATGGACTCTTGCCAATTACATGAAAGAAAACATAATTTATGTAAGAATTTACCTGATAAATTCATTTCTTTCATATTGGCAAGAGTCCATGAGGCCCACCCTTTTTGTGGTGGTTATGATTTTTTTTGTATAAAGCACAAATATTCCAATTCCTTGTTGATGCTTTCGCTCCTTCTTATCAGACCGCCACTTCTTGGCTATTCGTTAAACTGAATTGTGAGTGTGGTGGGGGGTGTATTTATAGGCATTTTGAAGTTTGGGAAACTTTGCCCCTCCTGGTAGGAATGTATATCCCATACGTCACTAGCTCATGGACTCTTGCCATTGTGAAAGAAATGAATTTATCAGGTAAATTCTTACATAAATTATGTTTTTCGCTAGTGTGCCACTCGTAATCTAACCCTTACTGAGATAAACATCTAATAGTTTATATTTACATCATCAAATCGTTGGACCCCATTTACCAAACTATCACCTAGATTACGAGTTTTGAGCGCCATAGGGAAAGTAAAGAACGCCACAAAAGTGGCGTTATTTAAACCCCTATAGCGCTGCCATTACAAGTTTTGAAAAACACGGCTTGCGCGTGCGATATGAAGATTTTAAGCACCATACCTCACCCAAAACAAGCAGTGTTTTCACGTGCTTGTGCACAATTTCCCCATAGACATCAATGGGGAGAGCAGGCAAAAAAAAGTCTAACACCTGCGATCATGGAAAGAAAAGCTCCGTAACGCAGCCCCATTGATGTCTATGGGGAAAAAAAAAATACAGTTTAAAACCTAACACTAGGGTTGCCACCTCAGCCATGTTTTTCTGGACACTTATGAGTTACACGTGCTGCAGGGTGTGCAGGGAGGAACATGTATTGTGATTCTGGACAGCACTATTCATATTCCTCCCTGCACACCCTGCTGCATGTGTAACTTATAAGTGTTCTGTATTTTAAGGGACGGGTGGCAACCCTACCTAACACCCTAACATAAACCCTACGTCTTAACACCCCTAATCTGCTGCCCCCAACATCGCCGATGCCTGCCTAAAGTTATTAACCCCTAATCTGCCGCTCCTGATATCGCCACTACCTAAATAAAATTATCAACCCCTAATCTGCCACTCCCGATATCGCCGCCACTATACTAAAGTTATTAACCCCTATTCCGCCGCACCCCAACATTGCTGCAACTATATTATAGTTATTAACCCCTATTCCGCTGCTCCTGATATCGCCACCACCTAACTAAAGATATTAACCCCTAAACCTCTGGCCTCCCACATCCCTACCACTAAATAAACATATTAACACCTAAACCGCCAGACCGCCACATCGCAACAACTTAAATTAAGCTATTAACCCTTAACCCTAACGTAACCCTAACGTAACCCTAACCCTAACACCCCCTAACTTTAACATAATTAAAATAGATCTAAATTAAACTTACAATTATTAACTAAATAAACCTATTAACCCTTAAACCGCCAGCACCCCACATATTAAACCCTAACCCTAATGTAACCCTAACCCTAATCCTAACCCTAACCCTAAACCTAACCCTAACACCCCCTAACGTTATGAAATTAGAGCTAAATTAAAATTACAATTATTAACTAAATAATACCTATTTACCTGTGAAATAAAACCTAAGCTAGCTACAATATAACTAATAGTTATATTGTAGCTAGCGTAGGTTTTATTTTTATTTCAAAGGTAAGTTTGTATTTATTTTAACTAGGTAGACTAGTTAGTAAATAGTTATTAACTATTTACTAACTACCTAATTAAAATAAATACAAACGTACCTGTGAAATAAAACCTAACCTGCCTTACACTACTACACTGCCTTACACTACCTAATATTACAACAAATAAAAAAAAACTACAATTACATAAAATAAAAAACGTACCATTACACAAAAAAAAAAAAAATTATCCAAAAAAATTAAAGATTATTCCTATTCTAATACCCGCTAAAAAAAAAAGCCACCCAAAATAAAAAAGCCTAATCTAGAATAAACTACCAAGGACCCTTAAAAGGGCCTTTTGGGGGGCCCTTAAAATTCCCTTTTGTAGGGCATTACCCTAAGATAAACAGCTCTTTTGCTCCAAAAAAATACAAACACCCCCCAACACTATACAAACCCCCACCCCCCAAACTACCAAGGGCCCTTAAAAGGGCCTTTGTAGGGCATTGCCCTGAGATAAACAGCTCTTTTGCTCCAAAAAAAAAAACAACCTAAAAATATACATTTCACAAATTAGCCAATAGAATGGGGGCTGCTTAAATTCTATTGGCTGATTTGAATAGCCAATAGGATTTAGCAGCCCTTATTCCTATTGGCTGATTCTAATTTTTCAGCCAATAGGAATGCAAGAGACGTCATCTTGGATCACGTACTTTGTGTTGAAGATTCAGTGTATGGCGGCAACCATATGAAGAGGATGCTCCACGCCGGATGTCTTCAGGATGGACCCGCACCGCGCTTCCGGGATCAAGATAGAAGATGCCGTCTGGATGAAGATTGAAGAGGCCGCCTGGATGAAGACTTCTCGCCGCTTGGATCAGTACTTTCGCCACCGGGATGAAGATTAAAGAGGCCATCTGGATGAAGACTTCTTGTCGCCTGGATCAGGACTTCAACTCCGGGATGAAGATCGTTCAAGCGGGACTTCAAAAACTGTAAGTGGATCCTCAGGGGGTTAGTGTTAGGCTTTTTTAAGGGTTTTTGGGGTGTTTTTTTATAGTTTAGGGTCTGGGTAGTAAAAGAGCTAAATGCCCTTTTAAGGGCAATTCCCATACAAATGCCCTTTTCAGGGCAATGGGTAGCTTAGGTTTTTTAGAATTAGGTTTCTTATTTTGGGGGGTTGAGTGGTGGGTTTTACTGTTGGGGGGGTCTTTGTATCTTTTTTTATAGGTAAAAGAGCTGATATCTTTGGGGCAATGCCCCACAAAAGGTCCATTTTTAATGGCCATTGGTAGTTTATTGTAGGCTAGGGTTTTTTTATTTTGTGTGGGATTTTTTATTTTGATAGGGATATTAGATTAGGTGTAATTCTTTTTTATTTTGGTTAATTTTTTATTTTATTTTCCGTAATTTAGTGTTCGTTATTTTTTGTAACTTAGTATTTTAATTTTTTTTGTAATTAGATACTTTGTAATATTTAGAGTAGTGTTAGGAATTTTTTTAATATGTTTTATAGTTTAGTTTAATTTAATTGTTAGTTAGTTTAATTTTAGTTTAATTATGATATTAGTTTAATTGTTAGTTTAAACTTAGTTTTTTTTAATTTGACAGGTAAATTTTAATTTAATTTAATTTAAGCTAGGGAAATTGTAATTTTATTCTAAAGTTAGGGGGTTGTCAGGTTTAGGGGTTACTAGTTTAAATTAGTTTAATGTGATGTGGGTGTTTTCGGTTTAGGGATTAATAATTTAGTTTGGTATATTTCATTGTGGGGGGCTTGCGATTTAGGGGTTAATAGGTTTATTATAGTAGCAGCGGTATAGGGCTTAATAACTTTAGTATAGTGGGGGCAATGTAGGCAGATGGCAGATTAGGAGTTAATAATATTTAAATAGTGTTTGCGATACGGGAGGGCTGCGGTTTAAGGGTTAATAACTTTAGTTTAGTGGCCGCGATGTCGGGAGCGGCAGATTAGGGGTTAAAAACTTTAAAATAGTGTTTGCGATGTGGGAGGGCCTCGGTTTAGGGGTTAATAGGTAGTTTATGGGTGTTAGTGTACTTTTTAACACTTTAGTTATGAGTTTTATGTTACAGCTTTGTAGCGTAAAACTCATAACTAGTGACTTTAGATGGCGGTACAGATCTTTACATTTTTAAGTTGGTGTGGTGTAACTTTTAAATAAATACAATTATTATATAGAAAACTGAAAAAACAAAGGGGGGCGTGTCTTAGCAGCCATCGTGTCTAGACGCAATATTTGCTAGCTCTAGGCCCAATAATACTAATATATTGACTATTTACTGTCCGTGTTGCTGATCAATATTCCTGTCAGTGGAATCTGGAATGTGAAAGGTAGCTGCATCGACAGATGTTCCATTTGTGGAGATTTAATAAAAGGAGCCACTACTCAAGACGACAGAAGAGGCACGGCGGCTGCCTTTTTCCATCAGCCCACCTTCCCCCCCCGATCTGCCGGGCTAAGCAGACTCACTTTATTGCTTATACTAGGAGGTGAAGAAACTTTTGCAATATGGATGAGACTTTCGGGAATGAAATCCAAGCCCTCTTAGCTGCATTAGCCCGGAAAGTAGACACCAATTTTGCCCATCTCATAACTATGATCAAAGCCCGCCCTAGAGAACAACTGCAAGATGAGAAGCAAATGGCGACTGCAAGAGAGCATGACTTACAGCACAG
The DNA here is from genome assembly GCF_027579735.1 of Bombina bombina. NCBI lineage: Eukaryota > Metazoa > Chordata > Amphibia > Anura > Bombinatoridae > Bombina > Bombina bombina. The sequence goes on along the minus strand of NC_069501.1, from coordinate 131,082,543 downwards.
CCACACAAAGTCTCTTCTCAGCGGTGTGGAGAATACTTGGTGCACATTGGAGCCAAGGGAGTCCAAATCCCTGAAGCAGCAAGAAGCCTCCATATGTTACCAGAGGTGTGAAGATATGGGGGGCGCGCCTATCTTTTGTGCTCCTGAAACCGGGAGAGTGTTTGGGAAGAAGCTGTTACTAGCGTGGGTGGATGCAGCCGGCCACCTGACGCAATGTCCAGAGTCTCCTAGTGTTCCAGTGATGTCCGGTAAATTAGATTTGCTTGTAAGACCCTCCTTGGTAAGAACTGATGTGAACCAGGTCTTTCACACCTATCTGGCATTCTTGTCCGTGATGGCTCAGAGTCACTCCAGAGGATCTACCCGACAACTTCCTTGCATCATTTGCTCTATTATGAGCTCTCTGTCTATTTGCGGCGAGTTCAGGAAGGCCAAGAAAGGAGTCGGGTGACATTTTAATGTGTTTATGGCTCTCCCTAAGATAGTGAGTTTTCCAGAGGCAGACACAATATCTTGGGCATGTTATTTTCTCTGACTTTGAGCTAAGGACAGCCCTGTTTTATACACTGGCCCTCCACTTATTAATGAAGATGGTGCAGCCTGAGGCTTAGCCAAAGGGCTAGATTTTCAGTTTTATTTTGGTTATCCTGGGCAGCCTGTACATACAACTTATAAGGTGTACTATGTATTTTATGTTTCAACAAGGGGCACTATCCGTACTATTTACATGCTAGGTCCCTTTAGCGAGGAGTCTTTTCTAGATATCATAATAACATATGTGAGCTGTGTATTGGTTTTAGCTTAGATGTGAGCATGTATTCCCTCCTACAGATATTGTTATTCACTGTAATATGAACCATCCTATAACCATACGGAACTCTGTTTAATGGTATCCCACTGTGTATCACCCTTATTCCTCCGGACAAGGCTTTATGTTTAGAAAGGAGATTTTATGCTACTAAATAGAAGTGACCATTGGCTACACTTAGTGTCGCAGACACGCACTTTATTTACTTATTTTTTATCATAAACAATCACAGTTTTGTCTCTATGCTGTAGACTGTAACATATAGTTGGAGAGGGACGACATAAGTAAATGACACGCTATCTGGGTGTGCTTATAGTGCTATATATACATCAGGGCTCCTTCCTGGAGAGATAAATGTAGAGTTCAAAATACCCCACACATGTGATATAATTTATTCTCAACTCTACTCAGGCGCAAGCCTTCCCCATAAATCCATAATTAGTCATTATAGTACAAGCCACTTCTAAGTTACAGGGAGAGGGATTGTTCTATTTTGGTTCTTTCTTTCTTTTTTTTTTTTTCTCATTGTGTAATGCTCCTAACCTAGGGAACAAAGACTTAGATTTAAAAGATAAATGGGTCCCTAAATATTACAAGGCGAGAGGGCTTCGGAAGGTGACCCTGAAAAAACAAAATTCAAATATAAAAAAAAAGAGTTATACTTGTATTAAAAATCCATAAGGCAAGATATCTCCAAACAGTTGCGTATCTGGTCAAACAGAAGCCATAGTATACAGTACAGCATCATCATTTTTGTTTTTAATGCAATTTTACATTTTTTAAATGTTGTTTTATAGTTTGTATATATAAAGGGACATAAAAAACCCAAAATTTTTCTTTAATGATTTAGGTAGAACATACAATTTTAAGCAACTTTCCAATTTACTTCTATTTTAAAATTTGCTTCATCCTCTTGGTATTATTTTTTGAAGGAGCAGCAATGCACTATTGGTTTCTAACTGAACACATGGGATGAGCCAATGACAATCAGTATATATATATATATATATATATATATATATATATATATATATATATATATATATATACATATATATATGCAGTCACCAATCAGCAGCTAGCATCCAGGAGCATTGCTGCCTCTGCAAAGGCTTCTGATACAGTGCTACTATAATATAAGCACAAGGATAAAAAAAGTAGTTAAAAAAATGGAACAAGTTGTAACAATTTTTTGAACTTCATTTATGGAGAAAGCCATCCTAACTAATTGCGCCCTTAAGAAAAAAAACTGGACATCCTAAAAAGAAAATCAAGAAAACAAGACAATCAGATACCAATCCAAACAAAATCCAAAGAGAGGAAATGAGCGACAATGACACAAAAGGCGGGATAAAATAATTTATGGACAGAGCAAAAAGATGGTATACAATTCCTTGGATGAAAGGGGATAAATAAAAAAACCTTAACTGACAGCAGTGATATGGCCACCACTCTTCGTTGCAACGGCTACTGCCGCTCCGCACAGATAGACATGACAGCCTCCTAAACCTTTTCACCAAAAATACTGCCTTCCAGTATATGTAGAATCCCTAACAAATCCCATACCTTAAAATGTCACAAAATTTAAGATGAAATACCAGCCCAGCTTCTCAACAGCACCACCTGCCTGATAAGACCCAGTGATACAAAATTGTTACTTAACCTCGGAAAAACGCTGCAGTTTACACACAACTAAATTCCCACTCACAACCACTCAGTTCCACATCTTTGTAGCTAAGCACTAAGCCAAAATGCATACACCCTAAAAACAAATACCAACGAGATACAACCAATAAGGGAACCCCCTTGGCTATGGAGTCCAAATCCAAACCTTCAGATGCTAAAACCAATTCAAAACATAAACAGCCATTGATTACAGTTACTTCGTTATGGATTTTTTAAATTTTCTTTTAGAAAACATAAATGTCCATGCATATACAAAAAACACACAAATACAAATATACAAATATACCTAACTACACACAAAAAATTCACCTACCATGGGGACTCCATATCATCAAAAACTCAACTTCCACAAGTCACATACAGACATACACACATATATAGATACAAACATACATAGAAAACAAACATGTATACACCATTACACATACATATAATATATATCAACTCACACAGCGACATACATAGGGATATCCAGCTCACCCATATTTCCCCTTCCACACATAAAGCATCCATATGAATCCTACCAAGCTACCTCAGAGCTTTTAGCCATTCCCCAAAAGTCTGACACCTAAACAGCATTGCTTTGAAACCAAGTCCAAGTGCACCTCCCAAAATCACAACACTTTCCAACTGGTTTATGAATCAGAGACATAGACCCCAAAAAGTTGAATGTGTAAAGCAAAATTCAAGAGACATCAATATGCCTCCAGCAGCTTTCATCAACCACCTGCTATGGTTTCTTCTGTGGTAAACATTTTCCTTCACTAATCTCCAGGTCCATTGCCATGACCTCAGGTATATGACTGTGTAACCTTAGCATCCACTCATATGGCAGCTGATATTGAGCTGGTTATCTGCCACATTGCTTTCACATAGCCACCTATAGCTCCGCTCCTAGGCCGTTATCTGCTCCTGAACTCCCCTACATGGAATGCAAGGCTTTTCATACCCCTCCTGCTCTCAAATCTATACTTCCCACACCCCTACAAGATACCTATCACCCTCACCTGCTCACACCCATTTCACTCTCTTGCCCCCTCACCTAACAACTGCCCTGAGAAACTTGTACACTACTTGTACACTTTTTCACCTCCCACTGATATCCCACACCACCTAAAATTCCCAGAATGCATACCACCCCAAATATCTCAGTTTGGATCCAGCTGGGCAGAAACTCCCCCCAGTTAAAGCCCAATGATTTAAGGGCCCCACACACCTTCTCCCATGCCATGCCTGTGAACTCCAAGACAATAGTGTCCCTACCACCTACACCAAGGGCTCCTTACAGGGATATGAAACCAAAAATAAATATTTCATGATTCAGATAGAGCATGCAATTTTAAACAACTTTCAAATTTACTCATAAAATCAATTTTGATTTGTTCTCTTGGTGTCTTTATTTGAAAAGCAGGAGTATAAGCTTAGGAGCCCTCAGTTTACGCCGGGGTTAGGTTCCAGGAGGAATGGTTGTAAATTGAAACCGTTGTAACGAAAGAAGAAAGGATGCGCTGACTCAACAGTGGAAATGCTGGAAAATCAAAGGTTTATTTGCAGTCCATACAAAAACATGTATGTAAGGTCACAGTCAGGAACGCCTGACGCGTTTCGTGCATGCGTGGATGCGCTTCATCGGAGGCTGATAGAGTGTGACTGTGCAGGCTTTTTAAACTAAATTTTCACCAATCCTAAAGGGGCTAAGGTCTAAGCCAATCAGTGTGGCATCACTGAACCTTGACCAAACGTCATAAACAACTAAGACCTCATCCTGTGGCGAGGACAATTAATTTCAGATATTGGATCAGTGGTAACACAAAATGGTACTCTAAAATAAAATGAAAAATAACAAACATTAAAAATAATGTAAAAAGATAATAATAAATGAAAGTACCAATGAAATAAGGATAACTATGAAAAAAATATAAAAAATGAATAATGAATAATAAATAAGAAATATTAAAAGTAAAAGTATATTTCCAGCTGAACTTGAGTAAATAAGTGGAATAGAAAGTGTAGTTCTAAGTGTCTATTCTAACTTAATAAATGATCTATACACAAGTACTAGAGGAAAATAAAACAATTTTTTTATCTAAAAAAGCTAAGAAATAAGAAAGTTCTTTCAAAGGAAGACTAGAATTTAGACTGAAATATAAACAAAGTAATCAGTCCAAAAAAGACATCCAATCTAGTTTATTTGATTGGAATACAAAGATATCTAAGCTATACTCTATGTAAATATATATGTATATGAGTAATGTGTAGCTTTATAGACCACTGAGTTAGGCATATTAAATGTAGAGGAGTCTACTTTATGGTGTGTGTAAAGTGTTGTATGAAATAGTATATACCATATGTACTAAACTTGCTAGAATTGACTGTCTAATGTAGAACCTAAAATGATACTATGATGGGGCATAAGATGTTTCTAAAATTCTAAATTTGATCACATCTAGTTGTCCAGGTAAGATCCATATCTACATGTCCAAATATAGTGTTAAATCTGAGACATGCTGTGTGTGGGCCCACACTGTCGACCTAAAGGGGTCTACACATATAGGTCCACATCCAACCGTCTATTGATACCATAGGGATATCTGGTATTGAGTTTAACTATCCAAAATACTTCTCTTTTTAGGAGTTTAGCGGTTCTATCACCCCCTCTGGCTTCTTTAGTTATCCTCTCTATTCCCTGGAATGAGAAGTAAGCAGTACCTATGCCATGTTGGCGAAAATGTTTGGCCACAGTGGTCCTAGCTTCTTTTTCAGTGAGAGATAATAAGTGCTCCCTAATGTGGTCTTTTAATAGGCGTGTAGTGATGCCTATATATTGCTGGAAGCAAAATTGACATGTGATAAGGTATATTACATGTTGCGAAGTGCAATCTATCCTCTGTTTAATAATATAAGTTTCATTGGTATTGGTTGAGGTAAAAGTGTGAGTTTTATTTGTAAACTCGCAACTTTTACAAGGCCTACGGCCACATTTGAATGAACCTGGGTTAAGACTCAACCAATTGGTTTGTGTTTGTGATTTCTCTGAAAATTTTCTATTAGTTAAGTCTCCAATAGATGGGGCTTTTTTGGCTAAAAATTGTATCCCTTTGGAGACTACTTGTTTCAATATGTCATCACTCTTCAATATGGTCAAATTGTGCTTAATTACTTTGCAAATCTTGTAATATTGCCTACTGAACTGTGTAGAAAAAACAATAGTGTCCTCATTTTTTGTTTTATCCTTTTTATGGAATAGCGTATCTCTCTTTATTTTTCCTACTTCTTCATTGATTTGATTAAGTTTGAATCTGTTGTAACCTCTATTCACTAGCCTACTGGTTAATTCATTAGCTTCTAGCCTATACATTTCTAGGTTAGAGCAATTTCTACGAAGCCTTAAGTATTGGCCTTTCGGTATGCCCTTCTTAAGATGTGGGACATGACATGAGTCTGCTCTTAGGATGGTATTTTTTGATGTGGGTTTTCTGTATGTGGATGTAGAAATTTCCAAATTTAATAGATTTGCACTGAGTTTCAGGTCTAAATAATCAATGGACTGATTATCACTATTGTGTGTAAAAACTAAATTTAGTTGATTACTGTTAATATAAGTCATAAATTGCTCTATGTTAATATAAGTCATAAATTGCTCTATGAGTTTATAATGTAAGTCAATGGGAAGTGAGGGAGTTAGGTTCCAGGCCTGCTAAATTCTGCTAGATAGATCTGGTCTGATCTGGGTACACAGATCAAATTAAGGCTGTTAAGTTGCATAACTTTGTCTCAAAAATACATGTAAAAGTACAGTTACACTCATTGTAACACTATCTAATAAAAATGAATTTAACAAAAATTGCATTAAAAAGTTATAAGAGCTCATCAGGTGTTAGAAAAAAACGGCATGCAATGTCTAAATATATATATATATATATATATATATATATATATATATATAGATATTTCTTTATATATATGCATATATCTACAGCTATATATAATTATAATTATATATATATATATATATATATATATATATATATAGCACCAAAATACCATCAGATATATGTAGAAATATGTATTTATGAATAAATAGAACATATTCTGCTATGTGAAGAACATTGGAATGTGAAATATTTATGTTTTCATGTCGGTATAGCGCACTTGAGAATATGCAATTGGGTGTTTTTTTTCCACTTTTTGATCCCTTGACTTCTATGGGTGAATACGAAGTAACAATATTCTAACCTCGGGTTAGCACACAAGTTAAATTTTTTTACTTTAAACTTGTAATACGAGAGCTACCTGACCCACGATAAAGTCTAGCAAAGTTAACACGAGAGTGGGAGCATAAACTACCACTACACTCGTAAACTAAATTTCTCTATTCAATAGCAAGATACATATGCAAAGGATAGTTCATATCAATAAAATAAGTAAGTAATGCGGTAGCATTAAATACCGATCCACTCTTAATCTGGCCCAAAATGTTTAAATCTTGATTCAGCCAAATTCATTGTATCATGTTAATTGATCATTATTTGGTTATGTGTTCATTTAAGAAATTAAGAGAAACTAGGACTTTTTTCAGATTTTGAGTATTTCAGTAAAAGATTCCTACCAGCTAGAATTACCATGTTAATCAGCCCTTTGGCATCTACTTATCAAGCCGTAGAATTACCATGTTAATCAGCCCTTTGGCATCTACTTATCAAGCCGTCAACTTACTTGCATTCAACGGCACCAATACGCTCGCCTAAGATCGCCTAACATCGCGGCCGCGTACCTGAATATGCTCTCCAAAGTTACCAAAAAAGCTGTCAAAAAGCCGCGCACCAAGTACGGGGCAATGAGCAGCAGACTGTTGTTAACTAACAGTCATCGATCTTGCTGCTCTTTGGCTTTTTCACAGCTTTATTGGTACCCTGTCACTAAACACCGCCACTATACTAAACTGTTTTACCTATATACCGCTGCTCCCGGAGCCCACCACAACTCTATATATATATATATATATATATAAAGATAGCCCTCAGTTTACGCCAGGGTTAGGTTCCAGGAGGAATGGTTGTAAATCGAAACAGTTGTAAATTGAAACCCAGTTTATAATGTAAGTCAATGGGAAGTGAGGGAGTTAGGTTCCAGGCCCCTCTCAAAATTGTCATAAGTAACACCTAATACATTATTTTTAAAGCTTTGAAATGAAGACTTTAAATGCTAAACAGCATTATAAACCTAATAATATAGATTGTATCATCATCAAACCAAGTTTAATGAACAAAAACATTTGCTAAACATCACCTAATAAAATAATTACACAACAGACTGCATCATCATCAAACTAAGTTTAATTAACAAAAAACGCTTTTTACTTGCATTTTTCTGCAATCAGTTCTCTGCATTGTTAGCATGTTAGATAATATTGTGTCTGCACCTATTCTATACATTTCAATCTGCAGTGATTAATAAGCAGTTAGGCACCCTCACCTGAAGCTGCTAGACAGGAAGATAATAGGGAAGTGCCTGCTAAATTCTGCTCGATAGATCTGGTCTGATCTGTGTACACAGATCAATTTAAGACTATTAAGTTGCATAACTTTGCTGCAAAACAAGCAGACAGCTCCACCTACTGGCTATTTTGATTAATGCATTGCTTTCCAAATGACTGAAAAAAAAGGTTGTTATTCTGAAACGGCGCAAATTGAACCGGCGTAAACCGAGGGCCACCTGTATATATATACAGCTCTGTTGATGGCCCTTCTGAGAAATTGAAAACCCACCAAGGGTTTCAATATTTGTATCTGGATATCCCTATCATAAAACTAAATCATTTTTCCCCATTTTCCAATAAAGAGCCAGATTACAAGTGGCATGCTAACAGTTACACGCAAGCAATATCTGGTTTATCGCAGCTGTTTGCGCACGTCTGATGTAGAGCTTGTATTATAATTTGAAAGGCAAAGCTATTGCTTGAGCGCAATTGAAGTTAATGCGTATTGGAGTTGCGCATCCTCAGAGCTCTGGTTAACTGTTTCAGATGATAAAATGTGTCTCAAAAATACAATTAAAAGTACAGTTACACTACTTGTAACACTATCTAATAAAAATGAATTTAACAAAAATTGCATTAAAAAGTTATAAGAGCTCATCAGGTGCTAGAAAAAAAGGCATGCAATGTCTATATATATTTATATATATATTTTTTTTAAATAGATATTTCTTTATATATATGCATATATCTATACCTATATATAATTATAATTTTATATATATATATATATATATATATATATATATATATATATATATATATATATATATTGCACCAAAATACCTTCAGATATATGTAGAAATATGTATTTATGAATAAATAGAACATATTCTGCTATGTGAAGAACATTGGAATTTGAAATATTCATATTTTTCTGTCGGTATAGCGCACTTGAGAATATGCAATTGGGTGTTTTTTCCCCCCACTTATTGATCCCTTGACTTCTATGGGTGAATACGAAGTCACAATATTCTAACCTCGGGTTAGCACACAAGTTAAAACTTTTTACTTTAAACTTGTAATACGAGAGCTACCTGACCCACGAAAAGTCTAGCAAAGTTAACGCGAGAGTGGGAGCATAAACTACCACTACACTCGTAAACTAAATTTCTCTATTCGATAGCAAGATACAAATGCAAAAGATAGTTCATCTCAATAAAATAAGTAAGTAATGCAGTAGCATTAAATACCGATCCACTCTTAATCTGGCCCAAAATGTTTAAATCTTGATTCAGCCAAATTCATCGTATCACGTTAATCGATAATTATTTGGTTATGTGTTCATATAAGAAATTATGAGAAACTAGGACTTTTTTCAGATTTGTTATTTTTTTTAGTAAAAGTTTCCTACCAGCTAGAATTACCATTTTAATCAGCCCTTTGGCATCTACTTATCAAGTCGTCAACTTACTTGCATTCGACGGCACCAATACGCTTGCATAAGATCGCCTAAAATCGCGGCCGTGGACCTGAATATGCTCTCCAAAGTTACTAAAAAAGCTGTCAAAAAGCTGCGCACCAAGTGCGGGGCGATGAGCAGCGGACTATTGTTAACTAACAGTCATCGATCTCGCTGCTCTTTGGCTTTATCACAGCTTTATTGATACCTTGTCACTAAACACCACCACTATACTAAACTGTTTTACCCCTATACCGCTGCTCCAAAAGCCCACCGCAACTCTAATAAATGTATTAACCCCTAAACCATCACTCACGGACCCCGCCTCAACTAAATAAAGTGTTTAACCCCTAAACTGCTGCTCCCGTAGCCCACCGCCACCTACAGTATACTTATTAACCCCTAATCTGCTGCCCCCTACACCGCCGCCACCTTCATTACATTTAGTAACCCCTAATCTGCCTCCCCCTACACCGCCGCCACCTACATTACACTTATTAACCCCTAATCTGCCGCCCCTACACCGCCGCCACCTACATTATATTTATTAACCCCTAATCTGCCCCCCTACACCGCCGCCACTATATTAAATTTATTAACCCCTAAACCTAAGTCTAACCCTAACACCCCCTAACGTAAATATAATTTAAATAAATCTAAATAAATATTCCTAGCATTAAATAAATTATTCCTATTTAAAACTAAATGCTTACCTATAAAATAAACCCTACGCTAGCTACAATATAACTAATAGTTACATTGTATCTAGCTTAGGTTTTATTTTTATTTTACAGGCAAGTTTGTATTTATTTTAACTAGGTAGAATAGTTATTAAATAGTTATTAACTATTTAATAACTTCCTAGCTAAAATAAAGACAAATTGGGGGGCGGAGCTAACCGCCAAAGCTACAGGTCGCACTATTCAGGAGCTCCTGACCTAATCTCTGTATAATGTAATTTTTACTTACTATATTTAACCTACTCTGCTGGTGCTTGGGGGACAAAAGCACAGGAAGAACCCTGAGATACGTGGGTAATGAATAGGAGGTCGCCTACAAAGTATTGAGCTGAAGAGCTTTAAAGAGGCTCCCTGCCACATGGTGATCCGCCATTGTGGGAGGGGGCGGGTGCGATGCGGCCCGACATGAAGACTCAGGGCCTGTATGCCAGCATCAAAGATCTGTTGGAGGAATATGGGAGAACGATCTGTGATAAGCTCGATGCTTTGGTGGCCAAAGTCCAAGAGGCGCGAATGTGCAGCGCTGCCGCTGCTGAGGGACTTGGAGCGGTACCGGAACCACAAGATGTCACGGCCCTTACGAGTCACCGACCGGAGACTCTGGTGCTGATGCCGGCAGGGGTGGACCACAGAATGGGACTTTACTCCCCCTTTGCTGCCTCAAGAGATCTGCACGCACCCTGCTGGGAACATTGTCGGGGTCTTTGGAGGCTCTGGTCTGAGAGCCATTACCCCCCTGAGGTTACCCGGATGGTCCGGTCCCGCCTGAAGATGGACGGGTTTGCTCGCATGCAAGTGGGGTAAGCGATACCTACACGTAATCACTACTTATGGTGGAGCAGTACGGTCGGCTCTGTGAGTGATTGAGTGATATTGCTGCGTGTCTCCTGTCCAGAGGGTTCTCTATCACTATTGATTAACTTCCACAGTATTAATGAAGGCATATTGCCGGATTCCCAACTGAGGACTGCCTCCTGCTTCTAAACATCTACTCCTAAGGCCACAGCGTGCTAAAGCCGGGGCACTGTCTAATATATATACACTTTTTTTTATGAAGCCCTTGGACTGCTTTGGTGTTCCCCTGGCTCCAGACAATGAGGCACAGAAATTTATCTCAAGCTATTACGCTAGTACTTAGAGCTTCTCCTTAACACCGAAGGCCTGTCTGTTATTCCCTCTATCCTAAATTACAGAGAAGTAACTAATGTTTGTTGATGGTCTTCCCCTGCATTAAGATAGACTGAACATTGCTTGCTGGGGCTCGTGGGTATAATTTCTTATTACATTGACTACAAGGTGTAGGGTGATTCGCCCTACTTCTAAATAACACTCGCAAGTTCTGATAAGCTGTCATAGGATTGTTAATGGTTTGTTTCTGCTATGTTCTCTTGGGGGGGTTTGTATTAGCCTCATATGGGAAATGGTTTTGCTTTCTGGGGAAAATATTGTTGTTTAATATTATCACTCCACAGCACCAGATCTACCTGTGAACTGTTATATTAGTCTCTAATATTGGTACATTAGTTGGATCAATATTTGGACTGTTGTATACTCCAATATATATAGGGGGCCCATACAAAAAGTACGCTAAGGGATAATTTGAGGATGTGAATGTAACTCTTTAAGTGACATGGCCGCACGTAGATTTTATTACATTTGGCTGGCCTTACAAATAGCTATACTGTAAAACTAGACATATGCTAGATTGAATGCCCCTAGAGTCAATAATTGAGTGCCTTTTGAAGTTTCAGGCCACACACGAGGTTGCATGAGAACGCCCCCTGGATATTAGTATAGTCCCCCCCAGGAAACACATATTCGCTAGACGTATAAGAGAACACATCTGTGGAATAAGCATCTTAACTGTACAGTCTGTCTGGTGGCGGGAGGACCACTGTCAGGCCTGGGTCCGCCCCCCAACACATTTGTATGACAGGGGATAAATAATCTGTCCCTCATACTCCTTTTTAGCAGAGTGAAGTAGTCTCTCCTCTGTCCGCATAGCCTAGGTCTTAGTTTATATTTAAAGTAGTGTAAAGATGGCTCACCGGATCTTAATACTGATAGTTCCAGTATAACCAAATTTACATGTTTTAACACCAGAGGTTAGCATATCTCTTCAATGTTCAATATAACTTGTACCCTATATGTCTATACACTACAGCCTGTGGATTGAGATAGTGCTGGTCATGATTTAGGTAGATACAGATGCGACAAATACTGGTGTTCTCACTGTGAGAGCTTCTTACTTATGTTGCTTTGTGTCGGTCACTGTAACAGTAAAGGGAACGACTCGATTGTCACTTATTTTAGCGCTAAGACCAATCCACGACCACTTACATAGGATCAACTTGTATCAGTGTATTACTTATAGATCACACATGTCATTATGTTATATGATGTTACATCTAACTTTTTATTGTAGAAGTTTAGTTGGGATCAGTTTGAGTCTGCAGTTATTCCTGCGAGATGTAACCTCCTAGTCAATAGTGATATGTGATTATGTACTCAGTGTCTTTAGCATATCTGTATATGTGTTGTTGCCCTTCAACTTGTAACTGTTCTGTGTATGTTTTCATTGCCTCAATAAAAATATTAAAAATAAATAAATAAAAAAAATAAATAAAGACAAATTGACCTGTAAAATAAAACCTAACCTAAGTTACACTAACACCTAAGACAACACTATAATTAAATAAATTCCATAAATGAAATACAATTAAATACAATTAAATAAAATTAATGTACAAAAAAACCCCACTAAATTACAGAAAATAATAAACAAATTACAAGATTTTTAAACTAATTACATCTAATCTAATGCCCCTAACAAAATAACCCCCCCCCAAATAAAAAAAAGCCCTATCCTACACTAAATTATAAATCACCCTTAAAAGGGCATTTTGCGGGGCATTGCCCAAAGTAATCAGCTCTTTTACCTGTAAAACAAATTACAAATCCCCCCCAACATTAAAACCCACCACCCACACAAAGAACCCTACTCTAAAACCCACCCAATACCCCCTTAAAAAAAACCTAACACTAACCCCTTGAAGATCACCTTATTGGGAGAAGTTTTCACCCAACCGGGACGAAGTCCTCAACGAATCCGGCAGGAGTGGTCCTCCAGATGGGCAGAAGTGGTCCTCCAAACGGGCAGAAGTCTTCATCCAGACGGCATCTTATATCTTCATCCATTCGGCGCAGAGTGGCTCCATCTTCAAGACATCCGATGTGGAGCATCCTCTTCGGCCGACGTCTTCTTGCTGAATGAATGTACCTTTAAGTGACGTAATCCAAGATTGCGTCCCTTAGATTCCGATTGGCTGATAGATGCAATCAGCCAATAGGATTTAAGTTCAATCCTATTGGCTGATCCAATCAGCCAATAGGATTGAGCTCGCATTCTATTGGCTGATTAGAACATCAGGCATGTGGGGTGGGGTAATGATGGAGTTATCAACAGTTATAGAGAAATAGGGGGTGGAAATTTTGAAATAAGGAGCTCAGTTTTGGAGAGATTTAGCTTGAGGTAGTGAGAGGACATCCAAGATGAGATATGAGAGAGACAGTTAGTGACACGGGTTAGCAAGGAAGGATATAGTTCTGGTGCAGAGCGGTAGATTTGTGTATCGTCGGCATACAAATGATAATAAAACCCATTGGACTTTATTTAGGAACCTAGTGAGGATGTGTAGATTGAGAAGAGAAGTGGACCAAGGACAGAGCCTTGCGGTACCCCAACAGAAAGAGGTAACGGGACAGAGGATACCCCAGAGAAGGCTACACTAAAGGTACGGTTAGACAGATAGGAAGAGAACCAAGAGAGAGCTGTGTCATACCATGTAGGGTATGGAGCAATAAAGGATGGTCGACAGTATCAAAGGCTGCAGACAGATCAAGGAGGATAAGCAGAGAGAAGTGTCCTTTGAATTTTGCTGTAAGTAGGTCGTTGGTAACCTTAACAATTGCTGTCTCTATGGAGTGTAGGGGGTGAAAGCCAGATTGCAGTGGGTCAAGGAGGTAGATTAATGTAAGGAAATGGAATAGACGTGCATATACTAGCTTTTCAAGAAGCTTTGAGGCAAGAGGGAGTAGGGAAATAGGGCGGTAGTTGGATGGGGAGAATAAATCGAGAGAGGTTTTTTATGAGGATAGGTGTGACCAGTGCATGTTTAAGAGATGAGGGAAATATACCAGTGCTGAGGGAAAGGTTGAAGATGTGTGTGAGTATAGGGGTAAGGGTAGAAGAGAGGGAGGGGAGTAGCTGTGAGGGGATGGGGTCGAGAGGACAGCTAGTGAGGTGAGAGGATAGTATAAGGGCAGAAACTTCTTCTTCTGTAACAGGGGTAAAAGAGATACACTTTTGGCTATGTGGGTTTTGGATGATTGTGAACTTTTGGGGGTGTGGGGAGACCGGTAGTATGTTGAGAGCAGATTTCATTTCTGATGGAGTCGATTTTGTTGTTGAAGTTGTAGTGGGAGGTGTGGGTGGGCGGAGACGAGTATTGAATGTTGAGAACAGACGTTTTGAGTTTGAAGAAAGAGTAGAGATAAGAGTAGAGAAGTAATGTTGCTTATATAGATTAAGGACAGAATAGTAAGAGTTCAAGATGAACTTATAGTGAAGAAAGTTGAACTCTGAGATTTCCTCCAGTGTCGCTCAGTATAGGTACCGTGTCAGAGGAGTATGCCAGGGCTGAGGATGAGTGTATGATTTCTGTGCTATGGTAAGTGGGGCCAGATTTTCAAGGACCAATGTAAGGATGGAGTTGTAGAGGCAGATAGATTCATCAGGGCAGGAAAAGGAGGGGGTGAAAGAGAGGAGAGGTTCGAGAGAGCTAGTGAGCTGTTGCTGATCTAATGACTTGATTCTTCTGTGAAGTTTGGTGTGAGGCGTAGAAGGAGGGAGAGTTGTAGGGAGGAAGTGATGTTATAAGTGAGGAGGTTATGGTCACAAAGTGGAAAAGGGGAGTTTGTGAAGTTTGAGATTAATTAAATCAGTGTGTGTGTGGAGTACTTTTTTGCTTTTTAGTGCTTGCGCTCGCTCACCAACACTGCTAGAAGTAAACTTTTAACACGCACAGGTTTGCGCTCATTTTACAAGTAAAATATTTGCTTGTGAGCAAAACTCGATGCGCGATAACTTCATGACTTCGGATAATGCAACTGCGCTAATTCATTTGCCCCAAGAAGCATGTATGAATAGAAAACGAACATTTATTGCTCATGCGCTAACCCACAAAGCATTAGACCTACAGTTCTAAACCCAAAGATATTTATGTATATTTTACATTCTAATGTTCTTCACATAGAAGAAAATGTTCTTTTTATTTTTAAATAAATATTTAATATACTAAAAACATTTTATATTATATGAAGCACATTGAATAAATATATAAAATATTTACAGCACATACACAGTAAAAAAAACTTTAAAATATAAAAAAATATTTTACGTGTGGTATTTGCGTGGGAAGGGCAACAAAGTGTATAAATGTGTATATTTGTATATACATGTGCATATATGTATGTATATACATACATATATACTTATATAAATACATAAATACACATATATACAAATATATTCACATATTTTGTGCACTTTTTTTTTTTTATCACTTAGTCTTTATGCAAACCGCCGAGTGCACATTTTGAGCGAACACTTTTACACATTGCATGGTCGCAATATTGCTTATCGCAACTCAAACAACCAATAGCGCATCACTTGTAATCTAGCCCTGTATGTTCAAGCTGTTCTCAGGAGAAAATTCCAAGGAGAGTGGCATGTTTATATATATATATATATATATATATATATATATACAGTATACATATATATATATATATATATATATACATATATATACAGTATCTCACAAAAGTGAGTACACGCCTCACATGTTTGTAAATATGTTATTATAACTTTTCATGTGACAACACTGAAGAAATGACACTTTGCTACAATGTAAAGTAGTGAGTGTACAGCCTGTATAACAGTGTACATTTGCTGTCCCCTCAAAATAACTCAACACACATCCATTAATGTCTAAATCGTTGACAACAAAATTGAGTACACCCCTAAGTGGAAATGTCCAAATTGGGCCCAAAGTTTCAATATATTGTGTGGCAACCATTATTTTCCAATCAAAAAAGGTTTATCAAAATGCGCCAGAGGATTATACCACACAAACTTTCCTTGAATTAGGCGAGATCTCCCAACCAGGTCTCAGAAGAGAATGAGAAAAAATATGCCAAAAGAATAGCGCTTCACTCCCTATTAGGGTGAGTGTTGCTGAAGGTGGTGCCCACGATATACAGGGAGTGCAGAATTATTAGGCAAATTAGTATTTTGACCACATTATCCTCTTTATGCATGTTGTCTTACTCCAAGCTGTATAGGCTTGAAAGCCTACTACCAATTAAGCATATTAGGTGATGTGTATCTCTGTAATGAGAAGGGGTGTGGTCTAATGACATCAACACCCTTTATCAGGTGTGCATAATTATTAGGCAACTTCCTTTCCTTTGGCAAAATGGGTCAAAAGAAGGACTTGACTGGCTCAGAAAAGTCAAAAATAGTGAGATATCTTGCAGAGGGATGCAGCACTCTTAAAATTGCAAAGCTTCTGAAGCGTGATCATCGAACAATCAAGCGTTTCATTCAAAATAGTCAACAGGGTCGCAAGAAGCGTGTGGAAAAACCAAGGCGCAAAATAACTGCCCATGAACTGAGAAAAGTCAAGCGTGCAGCTGCCAAGATGCCACTTGCCACCAGTTTGTCCATATTTCAGAGCTGCAACATCACTGGAGTGCCCAAAAGCACAAGGTGTGCAATACTCAGAGACATGGCCAAGGTAAGAAAGGCTGAAAGACAACCACCACTGAACAAGACACACAAGCTGAAACGTCAAGACTGGGCCAAGAAATATCTCAAGACTGATTTTTCTAAGGTTTTATGGACTGATGAAATGAGAGTGAGTCTTGATGGGCCAGATGGATGGGCCTGTGGCTGGATTGGTAAAGGGCAGAGAGCTCCAGTCCGACTCAGACGCCAGCAAGGTGGAGGTGGAGTACTGGTTTGGGCTGGTATCATCAAAGATGAGCTTGTGGGGCCTTTTCGGGTTGAGGATGGAGTCAAGCTCAACTCCCAGTCCTACTGCCAGTTTCTGGAAGACACCTTCTTCAAGCAGTGGAACAGGAAGAAGTCTGCATCCTTCAAGAAAAACATGATTTTCATGCAGGACAATGCTCCATCACACGCGTCCAAGTACTCCACAGCGTGGCTGGCAAGAAAGGGTATAAAAGAAGAAAATCTAATGACATGGCCTCCTTGTTCACCTGATCTGAACCCCATTGAGAACCTGTGGTCCATCATCAAATGTGAGATTTACAAGGAGGGAAAACAGTACACCTCTCTGAACAGTGTCTGGGAGGCTGTGGTTGCTGCTGCACACAATGTTGATGGTGAACAGATCAAAACACTGACAGAATCCATGGATGGCAGGCTTTTGAGTGTCCTTGCAAAGAAAGGTGGCTATATTGGTCACTGATTTGTTTTTGTTTTGTTTTTGAATGTCAGAAATGTATATTTGTGAATGTTGAGATGTTATATTGGTTTCACTGGTAAAAATAAATAATTGAAATGGGTATATATTTGTTTTTTGTTAAGTTGCCTAATAATTATGCACAGTAATAGTCACCTGCACACACAGATATCCCCCTAAAATAGCTAAAACTAAAAACAAACTAAAAACTACTTCCAAAACTATTCAGCTTTGATATTAATGAGTTTTTTGGGTTCATTGAAAACATGGTTGTTGTTCAATAATAAAATTAATCCTCAAAAATACAACTTGCCTAATAATTCTGCACTCCCCGTATATCAACGTTTAAAGAGTCAAAGGATAAATATCATAAGGTCAAATAATAGTTATTTAATGATCCTCTTAAAATCGAATTGGGTAAATGCACATTTAATATAGTTAGATACAATAAAAATACAATAAATATAAAATACAAATACAATAAAAATACAATAAAAACAGTTGTGGTCCAATTGCACAATTATAGTACGTGACTAGATAATTCCGCAAATGAAGGCAATGATTACAATAATGAATGTGAAAAGCAAAGATGTTAATCTATTGCAGTGTATACTAGTCCAGATTTGATGGTAGTGATCACAGAGTGATAAAATATAAGCAGTGTTCAAATAATGTCCAAAGTGATAATCCCCATAGATTCCTTTCAATTGTTACACATCACCATTAACAATTGAAAGGAATCTATGGGGATTATCACTTTGGACATTATTTGAACACTGCTTATATTTTATCACTCTGTGATCACTACCATCAAATCTGGACTAGTATACACTGCAATAGATTAACATCTTTGCTTTTCACATTCATTATTGTAAATATTGCCTTCATGTGCGGAATTATCTAGTCACGTACTATAATTGTGCAATTGGACCACAACTGTTTTTATTGTATTTTTATTGTATTTGTATTTTATATTTATTGTATTTTTATTGTATCTAACTATATTAAATGTACATTTACCCAATTTGATTTTAAGAGGATCATTAAATAACTATTATTTGACCTTATGATATTTATCCTTTGACTCTTTAAACGTTGATATATATCGTGGGCACCACCTTCAGCAACACTCACCCTAATAGGGAGTGTAGCGCTTTTCTTTTGGCATATTTTCTCTCAACCATTATTTTCCAGCACTGCCTTAACCCTCTTGGGCATGTAGTTCACCAGTGCTTCACAGGTTGCCACTAGAGTTTTTTTGAGAGGACAGCAAATTTACACTGTTAAACACGCTATTCACTCACTAATTTACATTGTAGCGAAGTGTCATTTATATATATATATATTTACAAAAATCTGAGGGGTGTACTCACTTTTGTGAGATACTGTATATATATATATATATATATATATATATATATATATATATATATATATATACACACAGGTATATATATATATATATATATAAAGAAAAAAGAGAAAGAAAACAGCACTCCTGAGATAGAACAAAAGCTAGAATAACTTCCATGCCTGTTCATTTCTATTGCAACTCAGGGTGCGCGTTCTTTTAGCACACTATGCCCCTTCACAGAGAAAAAATATCCTGTAGCATATCAGTATGACCCTGCCCAATGACAGACCAGCGCCGAAATACCAGGAAATTCTTCTCTGAACACGGGAAGCAACAACCCCAGACGATCATTTCGGCCTTCTGTGGGCCTCGTCAGTGAGGTGCAGTTGTATCTCTCTAATGGGGGGAAACCAGACGTGGACTCCTTGCACACATGCCCTTAGAGAGATACAACTGCACCTCACTGACGAGGCCCACAGAAGGCCGAAACAATCGTCTGGGGTTGTTGCTTCCCTTGTTCAGAGAAGAATTTCCTGGTATTTCGGCGCTGGTCTGTCATTGGGCAGGGTCAGACTGATATGCTACAGGATATTTGTTCTCTGTGAAGGGGCATAGTGTGCTAAAAGAACGCGCACCCTGAGTTGCAATAGAAATGAACAGGCATAGAAGTTATTCTAGCTTTTGTTCTATCTCAGGATTGCTGTTCTCTTTCTCTTTTTTCACAGATATATATATATATTGGAAAAGCCTTTAATATATACTATATATATATATATATATATATATATATATATATATATATATATATATTATAATAATATAATAATTTAAAAGCCATAAAAATAAGATTTGTTTGGAATTATAATTAATTCTAATTAATTTAATAGAAACATGAGTGCTTTGACTTGTGCACAAAGGAATTTATTCTGATTCCTTGAGTTTCCTGTAATAATGACAATACAATTGTATAATTATTCATATAAAGAATGTAAAAAATAATGTCAATTATAAATCAAAGTATCCATCAAAAGAGCAAACTATTGAGTAGATTGATAGGGTCAATAAAACAGTCTCATGTTTCTGATCAGGTTTTTGTTTAAATGCTATTTGTCTTTCTTATTTTCCATCTATTTGTGAAAAATTCTCATTTACAAAACTGATATAATCTAATTAATGTCATCCATGTATTTCACAATAGAGAATTGAGGAGGAAGGACAGAAGGTAATTGGGGAAAAAGAGCCAAGATGAATTTCAATATTTATCAGTGGTTTTAATAAAAAAAGTAAACCAAGGTAAATGACAGACAAATCGTAAAGTACTGAGTCATGTCAATAAAAGTATTTTCAAGCAGCATTGGTTTAATAAATTAGTAAATGCAACAGAGTGCTTGATGAAAACTATAACATGATAGTATTGTACATAATGGCCTAGATAACAAGTGTACTATAAAAGTATTAATGCTAGTGTGTGCTAACACGGCTCTTTAAATCATTAGTGTTTTTATGTTTGTGCTCAATACCAAAGCACTTACTGGATTTATGTTGACAATAAACTTTAATAATGTAACATTTCAGAACAATGTGCCCCTTCATCAGACAAATCAGAATGATGGTAAAAACACACAATATATAGCTACAGTGTAACCCCCCTCATCAGCCAATCACACAACATTGTGTGTAAAAAATACACACTCCATTATATAGATCAAAACTGACAATTAAATAGCGGATTAAAAAACAACTAATTCTGAAACAATGTAATCATGAATAAATTTGCTGAAAGTTAAATACACAGGTGCAAGGTACTAACCTCCGCTTAAAGCGGAATCTTACCCTCACTTCACCTATAAAACAGTGAACGAGTATCAATCATTCCTAAATCAATAATAAAATATTAAGGATCGCCCCCTTATAGGCTTAACTTGGCAATTGCCCCACATTAAGGAGGCTGTCACATCATCATCTATGACACTCCCACCTTCTTAGTACATCCCTACCAAATACATAGCCCAAGAGGGGCCAAGATACTATATATAAAAACAAATACACATGGATATACTACTAGCATGCTATCAATACAAATTCCTTCTGCAATTACTACATCTCAAATATAGATCTCTGTACCCACTATCTAAAACATAAGGGGCCAGTAAGAATATACCCATAGCTATAATGATCGCTACATATAAAATATAGAACTCTGTACCTCCTAGCTAGGATGGATCAGTAAGGAGCCAGTTAATTTATAAACCACACTAGTAGGCAATTAATTCAAACTCTCAATGAAGATTGTTCCATGTGTATTGTTGGAAATAAGGTCTATAGCTGGATCTAAGTCTCAGTGGAGATCGTTCCATGCCTATAGCTGGAAATAATCTGACAGGTAGCCAGATAGAGGGCTAGATTACAAATGGAGAGGTAAGTGATTATAGCTATTTGCCAGGGAACAAAAATATAAGATATCTACACTAAAAAAACCTACCTGGCAAAAACAGTATGCCCTGAAAAAGTGCATAGGTAATTTAGATATTATTCAAGGGGGAAAATCCTATAGTTAAAAAAAAAATACCCCTCCAAAAAATCCTATCGCTAAACCCCAAAGTTGTTACACACCAATCTTGAACTTGGGTCTATGGCAGCACTCCTCTTCATTCTTGCTCCATGGTGGCTTTCCTATGGGGTTGTCCTCTTCCATCCAATCTTCTTTTCTTCTGATCTTCCATCTGATGTCCTCTTCATGCTGTCGCTGCAACACACTTGAATGCGAAATTCTCCCTTATATAGGGGTGCATTGCATTTCTATTGGCTGATTTTCTAAATTAATTTTAAATCAACCAATAGGAAAATCTTTCATTCTATTGGCTGATTCTATATTGATTTGGAAACTCAGAGAATAAAAATGAAAGGCACCCTTGTTCTTGGTATTCAAGCTTCAGTGTGCTGTGGTGACAGCATGAAAAGGGCACCGGATGGAAGATCAGAAGAAAAGAAGATTGGATGAAAAAGAAATAAAAAGGAGCACCACCATGGACATGTAGCTGCTTCCCTAAGGATCTGGATTAAAGTTTGGTGAGTGCAAACTTTGGGGTTTAGCAATATATATATATACAAACAAATAGAAAAGAAACCTCTATTTTACATGAAACTACCAGGACCAGTTTCCAACGTATAAATCCAATGGGCCTCCTTTTGGAGAAGGAGTTTTGCCTTATCTCCACCCCTCTTCAATGGGTGAACATGGTCAATGATAACACAATGAAGATCCTTGATGGAATGTCTAACTTCAGCAAAATTGCATGCCACTGGTTATTTAGATGTTCCTGTTATCAAGTCAACTCAAATAGATGATCTGTTATCCCCACATAAAAAAACCTCATGAACAACTCAAAATATAGATTATGTATTTTGTTTTACAGTTTACAAAGTATTTAATTTCAAACTTCCTCGTCTTCAATGGATGTTGAAACAAGGATCCAGTCAGCTTACTATTGCAGGTTGTGAATCTGACACAGTGATAACAACCATTTTTTTTCTTCATCCATGTCTGGTCACTGGATTGTTCACTCCAATCCCTCTTTACAAGCAAAATGTCTGCCTCTTTAAAGGCATTCCAAGGGGGACTCGATTTATCAAAAGGCATTGTCAGATCAGAGGCAAGTAGTTGCCACTCATTACTTATCGTCTGTGTGAAGTATCTAGTCTAAAAGGTCAATCTTTAAATCGCTGACTGAGTGCTTGAATTGTATAGCACTTGGAATGGTGATTAGTTGATCTACTCAGTCACCAGCTAATTAAATCTGTTTTCCACTCATAAAAGTTAATAAACTCAAAACAACTATCCAGAAGTGTTTATTTTTGCTGCACCCACCCCATAAAGAGAATTGTTGTGGTTAAACACAATACTTGAAAGCAAAAAGTGTGAGCAATTGTTTATCAAACTTGCATATCTTACTCAGATTTTATTCTAATGCTTTTATTTCCCCATATCTCAAATAAATATTGCTTTTTCTCTGGAAATTTGCTTTATTAAGCAGCAAATTAAACCTATCTGTTGCTGATAAAAGTAAATAAACATGAAACAGCTGTCTAGAAGTGTTTTTTTTTGTTGCAGCACCCACACCATAAAAAGGGATAAATGGAGCAAGGGGTGTCACTGGAATAATGTTTTGAGTGATTTAAATCCAGTGAGTGATAGTACCTTTGTCTTATGGGGATTGCCTTGGGTGTTACCAGCCTAGTCCTGTTTGCGAGAGTGCTCTGACTGTTGTATGTATGTATGTATATATATATATATATATATATATATATATATATATATATATATATATATATATATATATATATACATATATACTTATCACACAAACACACACATATACAAATACACCTTTGAGCCTTGCCAGTACAACATGTTGTCATATTCCATATCCCTTTTAATACGTATATGTAAATATGTATAAGTATGAATACTTTATTTTAAGATATACCTTACTGCACATCTTCAAGAGAGCTAAATTGTCCAGCTCTATGTAATGCATTTTGAAATATTATCATTTAAATTCTACAGGTAAAATTTTGAGTATAATTCCCCTTTAAGTGGGAGTAAAAACACTCTGGTTTCAAGTAACTGAAAAGACAAAGGAATGAGATCACTTTTTTATGTTTTTTCTTTCTTATCGCTATTAAGATGAAGGTGCCAGAGAAATACATTCATTGCTGGAACAGCCTTCAGATTTTTCACTGCCAGAATACAGGAAATATGAACCAAAGCACGAACAGATAAAAAAATATCATGTTTATGCCGGTGTCAGACAAGGGTGGCATCTTCCGCCTGCCATGTACAATTTATTTAAAACCATCCTCTTCCCATGCCAGATGCAGGCTATCAGCAAGGGATGCTATCTGTAAAGACTCTTTTATCCTGAAAGGCCTGTGAATAATACTCTAGTGTTAGTAATTAACTGTTGATTTGTTCCTGTCATATATTATTTTTGTAGTGTCTTTTTTTTTTTAACAAAATTTAAATATATCAACCAGATTTATATCAGATGATTAATTACTTAAAAAGAAGGATTCTAATGTGTAAAGGGAGAGTAAACACTTTGCAATTTTAAGATTCCTCTGCTTTCTTGCCATTAATCAACATGCTAAGTGCTACGAGTGGCACACTAACTGTTGCGCTCAAACAAAAAGGGGTTTATCGTGGCATCGGATGTTTTGCACGTATTACTGGTTGAAAGTAAATGCATTCGCTTGAGCGCAATTTAATTTAACTCGATTCGGGATAACTTCAGAGCTCTGGGTAACTGTTACGCTCAACATAAAAGTTGCCTAAAATGACAAAGTACAGTTACACTCATATTAACACTATCAAATAAAAATTATTTTAAAAAATTGCATAAAAAAGTTATAAGGGCTCAAAGATATGAGATGAAGCTATCAGGTGTTAGAACAATAAAGGGCTGCAAAGGGATTTAACAAAGAGATACATACATAAGAATGCCTAAAAACTGTATATTAATGTACTGTATGTGTATGTATGTATATATATATATATATATATATATGTGTGTGTGTGTGTGTTCATATGTATGTATGTGTATATAAGTATTTACAGACATATATACACATATAAACACATAAATAAATATGTATACATATATAGACATAAATATATATATATATATATATATATATATATATATATATATATATATATATATATATATATAAGCACACTGGATCCCTTTGCAGTCAAGTAGCTAGAAACATGTAAAACATATTTATACAATATTCATATTTAATAAATATTCCTATATATATCCTAATATATCTATACCTATATATAATAATATATCTATCTATATACAGTATATACCTACAGTTTAACAAAATACCATGAGATATATATAGAATTATGTATTTAAGAATAAATAGAACATATTATGCTATGTGAAGAACATTGGAATGTGAAATAATAATATTTGGTGTCAGGTTAGTGTACTTCAGAAACTGTTATCGGGTTTGCTCGCGAGTAAAGGGTGTGTATTTTTTTCCACTTTTCACACTCTATTGAAGGCTATGGGGGAATATGCTAACACGGTCGTGATATTTGAAGTTTGTCTTTTGGCGTGCGTTGGGATAGAGCTTGTGTGAAAATGTTTTGCTTTCAACTTGTAATACGCATGCTACCCGACATGCGCAAAAAGCCTCCATCTATGGGAGTTAACATGCGAGTGGGAGCGCAAAGTACTGATCCACTCATAATCTAGCCCTAAGCAAGTGTGAAATAATGTGGAATGCATTAACACTGATTTTGCGGTAATTGCTTTTCAATAGCCAAACTCCACTCACCACTTGTGTATTTGGCAAAGCCAATAAGGACATTACTGGATTAGACAAAGCTAGCCACTGCCATTTTGTTAGCAACATTTCTATTGTTTTCTGTATGTTGAGGCTAATAAACAGATATGTAGCAAGGTTATGGTTGTGAAGCCTGCCATGTGCGCTTTTCAGAATTTGAGGATAATGGGACTAAAGGAATAATGAAGGTATGATAGAAAGTTTTTACTACATGTAATTAAACATTTTAGGCCAGATTACGAGTGGAGTGCAAATGTTTGTGCCGAGCAATAAGGAGTAAATCATGAGGGTTTGCGCTCATTAAACTAACCACTCATATTAAAAGGACTTCTAAGCAGCAAATCAGTACGTCTGTCCCGGGACAGCTAAGGGAGTGAGCTTACGTTCACACTCATCTTATTTCCTTATTCAGTTTAAGGAAGTTTACTATGAAATCTCATGAGAGTTAAGTGAAATCTCATGAGATCACAGTAATAGAGTTCATGACTTCAGCACTGCTGATGCTGATTGGCTGCTGTTCATTTTTTATTTTTTTATTTTTTTTACCTGCAGCTGAGCAACAGCTGAGTATAACTTTTTACACAGAACTTACTCTGCTGAGCTGAGGAAATTGTGAGGTAAAATATCTTCTTTTTTTACATAGAGATGCTCAGGTGATATTTTCCTGTCAGCTTTTTACAGTTATACTGCATCAGTTTCAAGTGATTTAGCATATGAGTAATATGTCCCTTTAATATAGATTTTAACTATGTATTTACTGTAAATATTTCACATTCCATTGTTCTGCACATAGCGGAATATGTTCTATGTATTTATAAATAGATATTCCTATACATATCTTTACATATCTATACCTATATGTAATCATCTATAGATATATATTTTACCAAAAAAAATCAGATATATGTAGAAATATTTATTTATGAATAAATAGAACATATTCTTGTATGTGCAGAACATTGGACAGTGAAATATTCATATTTTAATGTCGGGTTAGTGTAAATGAGAATATGCGATCGTGTCTGCTCAAGATTGTTTTTTTTCCCACTTTTTTCCTCCATTGACTTCTATGGGGGAATACATGAATGCCCACGCAATATTCTATCTTCAAATTTTTGCGCTAGTCTTGTTACCGCTAGAGTGAAAAGAGTTTACTTTCAACTCATAATATGAGCGCTACCTGACAAGCGGAAAAATCTTACTTTTATGGCAATTGACGCTCAAGCGGGAGCGTTAATTTGCACTCCATTAGTAATCTAAACCTTTACTTTACAGTCTCAAAGTGTTTACTGTCCCTTTAAAAGAAATCTGATAAAAAAAATAACTATTACAATTATAATTAAAATGACAGTTTACTTGAAAATGATTAACTTCGGGTTAGCTCATGGGCAGAAAATAGAAAAGGTTTTGTGGCGAGCCCCATAGAAGTAGGGAGAGGGACTCAGTGCAGCTGTCCGAGCTTCAGATGGCAGCGCACATGAGTCTTTCGCTCATGCACTAGCATTTTACTTTCAACTTGCAATAGGAGTGTAAAAATAGGAGCATTATTGATTTAACTTGAGAGCAATTACACTCCAATTGTAATCTAGCCCTTAATATACAATTTGTGAAATTTAAAATAACTACCTTCATATAATTCATATACAATAACTATTAAATTATACACATTTCAAAAGTGGCTTTCATTTCCCTGTTCTCTGTACAACATGACAAAAGTCTGCCAATCACAGATATGCATATGAGCTGTTAACTCTTGCAAATGCTCATTAGCAGTTAGTGCCTCTGAAAGTGTGCACATAAGACCACGCACACCCTTCCAAGAATGAATACTTATCCTTTAACAATTATTTGCTTCATACATATGTATGTAAAAGTATCTCTTTTACAGACAAAGGGGAATATTTATCAATGTGCAAGCGGACATGATATGAAGTAGCGTATCATCTCTGCTGCACATCGCTGCACATTGATAAATGTCGACAGCATAAACTGTCGGCATTTATCATTGCACCAACAGTTCTTGTGAACTGCTAGTGCAATGCAGCCCCCCCTGCAGATTTGAGGCCAATTGACCACTAGCAGTGGGTGTCAATCAACCCGATCGTAGTCGATCAGGTTGATTTCTGTCCGCCGTCTCAGAGCAGGCGGACAAGTTATGGAGCAGCTGTCTTTAGACCGTTGCTTCATAACTTTTGTTTCGGGTGAGCCGAAAAAGGGGGCATCAAGCTCCATACAGAGCTTGATAAATATGCCCCAAAGGCTTCTGCCAGACTTCAATAATTAGCAAGAAAGTTCTAAAGCTATGAAGTGGGATAAATAAAATGTTATGCACTGCTGTTTACACAGCAGCCATATAGTTTTCAAGACATATACAGATTACTGATCATATCTATATGCAAATCACATGAAGGTTATATTATACAATGGGAACCCTTCAGAAGCCAATGACAAAACTGGTCATCATACTGGCAAGGTCACATGCTCTTTTCACTAGGTCTGACTGATAGAAATAATCGATCAAGCTCTGCAACTTTACATCATGTCAACTGAAAAAAAGGTGACCATGACATTAGAAGAACAAGATGTATGAAAGATAGCAAATATAAGTATGATAAACATATCACAAACATAAAATAAAATAAAAGGTAAATGAAAAGTCATTCAAAATGAAATTCATTCTAACCCTAATACATATGGTATGTATAGTCTGACACTGATCATTTACTATTATATTTTTTTTTTCTAATTTAACTTTACTTTAAAAAAAACAAAACATTTCTTACACTGCTGCCAGAGACCTATGCGTATTTATGGAGTACTTAGGTTGGGTTTAAATTACTGGTGTTGATTTTGAGATACCTATTTTATCTGGAATTGTATAATTTTAATATATTTAAAAAAATTAAAAGAAAATGTTCTTCTATGTGAAGAACATTGGAATGTAAAGTATGCAAAACTAAGTTTGCATTTAGCACTGTAGGTCTTACATGGTGTTGGGTTAGTGTGTTAGTGATAAGTGTTAGTTTTTGTTTGTTTGTTTTTTTTAAAGCCTGCTCCATTGGTGTCTACAGGGAGAAGAAGTTAACATGACCGTGATATCCAAAGTCCTGAACTTAACATGCATCAGGTTTTACTCGTACTCTAACTTTTTACTTTCAACTTAATATGCGCTCTAATCAGCCCACGTTAATTTTTTTTATTTAGAGCGCAGTTATCGTGAGAAAGAAGAAAATTCAATAACGCACTGCTTGTGATCAGGCCCATATTGTTTTCAGTCACCTTCAAAGTGTACCTTTTAATTGTACATGTACTGGACTCTATTATTTTTATTTATTGGACAACCTGTTACAGCAAATTGCATTGATGTTGCCAGGATTTCTTATGGATGTTACAAAAGGTAAAGTTACTTTTTGTAGTGATAACTCAAACTTGTGAGATTTATAGGATACTAGTTGTTTTGCCTCATATAAAACAGGGAAACTGTATAAGACCCATGGATTTATTCACTGCTCCACAAATTCGGCTACATGTTTGTTGTACCTTTTGTTTCAGACAATATGTAGGCATGATGACTAGGGATTTTAAAACATTCATTAGGAAACATCTTAATTATATTTCTAGGACTAATCAAGCCTTTTCAGGACATTGTATTGAAATGTTATTCAGCTATTTGAATATACTGATATTTTTTTTTAATTGTCCTTTAATTGTCATTCCAGCTATTAGTTACTAGTATCAATTATAATTTTTTGTTTAAATGTTATTAGCATGTTATTTTTAATGTGTAATAAAATAGTGCACTAAAGGATATAGTCCCATATAAAGAAATTCACTGTTTGGTGTGCTTCTTCTTATCGTAACCTCCAAGGATCCTTGACAATGACTATGTGGTGAAACGTACATCGGATGCAGACTTACGTCACTAGGAAGGTGGCATTGTGTTTGTTTTTTTGTTGTTGTTTTTTTTTGCGGTTTTATGTTTCTTGAGCTCAATTCAAACCATCACTTGTTGTTAGTCAGAAGCTCTAGACTTTGAGATGAAGAATTTGTTGAAGTAAGCTTGAGTCTGGCTTCCAGCAGCAGCATGACAGAGTTGAATTTGATTAGGGCTGTGCCTGTGAACCTCATTACAGATGGTAGTGAGTACTTACACTCCATACACTATCTGTAGTAGACCCGGTGTGTGAGGAATTGATGTGACCCTCTAGATACCGGTTCTAATCGGAGAAGAAGAATATTATTGTATTTTGTTTAACATTATATTGCATAAGTGCAGTAATGCTATCTAATCCATTCTCTCTGCTGTATGCTATTAAGAAACTTGTCACTTTTCAAAAGCTTATTCTAAGGATTTAATATTGCATAAGGATTTGCATGCCCATAGAAGAAAGTTATTATTTTGCTATCTTTTTGTTGCTTAGCGACTCTAACCTGATGGTATAAAAGACTTGTTTTGCTAATGCGACCTTCACCTGTGATTGACTCAGACACAAAACCTTTTCATCAGACTCCTGTTTAAAAACACATCTTACACATTTATTTATGAATTCTTTATCAATGTAATATACATGTACAAATTCCCAAATCTGAAATCCAAATTTTTTAATTAATATTTTTGTAAATTAAAATGATCAATAATTACTATATTCCCTGCCTGTAAGTAACAATCTTCTCTGTCTTTGTTTTCGGTTATTTTTTTTTTGTGTTCTAAAATGCAAAAGCAAGTCTATGTTTATTTAAAACAACAAATATTACCTATCTGATTACAGTACTGTACTATCTTTCTGATGGTACTATGTAAACAAAAGTACTGAAAATTATATAAAACTACCTTTAGGTTAATGGTTTAAGCTGTATGACATGTAAATGACATAAGATATTGTTGTTTACACTTGGTTCTATCACCTTTCCAAACTGTCCCATTTTAAAGATGCAAATATTGTAAAATTCAAACTAGTCCGAAATCCAAACATTTTCTGGTCCCAAGCACTTTTTTACATCAAGCTGAAGAAGCTGTAAGCTGATTCCATTAAAGGGACATAAAACCTACATTTTTTCTTTTCATGATTCAGATAGAGCATACAATTTTAAACAACTTTCCAATTTACTTCTATTATCAAATTATCTTCGTTTTCTTGTTATCCTTTGTTAAAAAGCAGGTATGTAAGTTCAAGTGTGTGCAGCAATGCTATACACTAGCAAGAGCACTAGATGGCAGTACAATTTCCTGTCATGTAGTGCTTCAACAACCAATTATACCAATTATGAAAAGGCAAAATATGTTAATGGGGTCAATGTAAACTATATTCAATTCAGATCCCAATGACTTCTTTAGAAGATAAAACAGCCGTCTGTTTAATTTACTGAATTGCAAAGCAAAAATCTCAAAGTTTTGTAAATTGCTTAATGACGCTGTCATTGATGTCAGCCGTTTTAATTGTGAAAATGATTAACGCCAGGAAAATAATGTTAAGTATAATTTAACATTATACTTTAGACATGTACACAGGGCCACAGAGGCTGCATCTTAAACTTAAAGGGACAGTCTACTCCAGAATTGTTATTGTTTAAAAATACAGATAATCCCTTTATTACATACTCCCTAGTTTTGCATAACGAACACTGCTGTATTAATGCACTTTTTCCTTCTGTGATTACCTTGTATCTAAGTCTCTGCAGACTGCCCCCTTATTTCAGTGCTTTTGCCAGACTTGCATTTTAGCCAATCAGTTCAGATTCATAAATAACTCCACGGAGTGACATAAGAGGTGGCCTTCAAGAGCTTAGAAATTAGCATATGAGCCTACCTAGGTTTAGCTTCCAACAATGAATACCAAGAGAACAAAGCAAATTTAATGATAAAAGTAAATTGGAAAGTTGTTTAAAATTGCATTCCCTATCTGTATCGTGAAAGTTTAATTTTGACTAGACTGTCCCTTTAACATTAAAATACTAGGTAACACTACTGCTACAAGCAAGCAGCTGCACAAAAAATCTTTTTTTTTTAATTGTAATTATCCACAACAAA
This sequence comes from Bombina bombina, assembly GCF_027579735.1. NCBI lineage: Eukaryota > Metazoa > Chordata > Amphibia > Anura > Bombinatoridae > Bombina > Bombina bombina. The sequence goes on along the minus strand of NC_069501.1, from coordinate 131,051,076 downwards.
GCAATTTCCCTTTAAAAAGCGCACTGACACTCCATATATCTAATCCAAAAATGCCACAGAGTCAGCTCACAACTATTCATAGACCTGCCGGTATAAAAGGCTTACTAGTCACTCCTCGGCATCCAGGTCACAACTTGATAGCCGCTGGTCTCCTGCTTGATAGGGTACGTAGGCACTTCTGAGCTCCAAACTGCTGCACACTATTCAGTCAGTGTCTCACACTGAAATTTGCTCCGCTCGCTCTCCTACTAGTATCAAAGAAATCCACTTGTCAGATATGAAGAAAAAACTTGTAAGTGAGTCAGCCAGTGTAAAAGTTAAAATATAACTTTTATTAGAAAATAATAAAAATAAACATCAAAGTGTCCTGAGGCTAGTGCAACACCAGTCTTACATGTTTCAGCATTATGCCTTCCTCATAGACTGTTATGTGCATTTTTCATTGCACAAGCAATTCTTGTGAACTGCTTGTGCAATGCCGCCCCCTGCAGATTGGCGGCCGATAGCTGGGGGAGTTAATCAGCATGATCGTATAGGATCGGGCAGATTGAAGACTGCAGCCTCAAAAGCAGCGGACAAGTTATGGAGCAGCGGTCTTTAGACCGCTGCTTCATAACTACTATTCCCGGCGAGCCTGTAGGCTCGCACAGAAACAAGGGCATTAAGCTCCATAGCTCCAAGGGTATCAGCTTGATAATTCGGCCCCATAGAGTGTAACTAAAACAACATATTAATCTACCATTGTAAACAACAGTGTGTCATTCCTGCACAACTTTGCTGTTGATTGTTCAGTTAGGGCATACACTTTTAAAGGGACAGTCAAGTAAAAATAACATGATTCAGATAGGGCATGACATTTTAAACAACTTTCCAATTAACTTTTATCATCAATTTTGCTTTGTTGTCTTTGTATTCTTTGTTGAAAACTAAACCTAGATAGGCTCATATGCTTATTTAAAAGCCCTTGAAGGCCGCCTCTTATCATTTTGACAGTTTTTCACAGCTAGACAGTGCTAGTTCATGTGTACCATATAGATAACATTGTGCTCACACGGATTGGCTAAAATGCAAGTCTTGTCAAAAGTACTGAGTTAAGGGGGCCGTCTACAGAGGCTTAGATTCAAGGTAATCACAGAGGTAAAAAGTGTATTGATTTAACAGTTTTGGTTATCCAAAACTGGGGAATGGGTTATAATATATTCCTCTTGTTATTTTCTCATCAAATGTACTCAGTTTCACAATAGTGCATAGTTCACTGAAGACTGATTTAACTATGTATGTAACATATTTACAAGGGTTAAACTCATAGCAATAACACAGTAATAAAATGCTCTAGCATATTGGAGCATTTTCATTTTTTTTGTTTTATGTATTTAATTTGAATGAAAATTACTATAATGTCCCTTAGAGTTTAATTTGAATATAATTCTGAGTCTACAATACTGGGTTTTCATGTTTTACAGTTTCAGTACTGTTAAAATCCAGTTTTAGAAAATTAAAGAAGTCCTTATGATAGAAACCAGTAGTCTACTTCTTGTTTTCAGATGTAGATCTCGCCAAACTAGAAACCGGTTATTTTAAAATAAAAAATGTAATGTAATATTGTACAATGTATAATGTAAATATTAAAGAAAAAATACTTTCAAAATGTTAAAATATAAGCATTGAGCAACCATGGCCAGTATACCCATTATTTATATATACAAATGGCATTCAGTTTGTTTAGCAATAGGTTAATCTCACACATTTCCCTTACACACTGAACAAAGGGGTCAATTATTAACAAAAAACAAAACTTTATTGTAAAGAGTTGTGAAATGGCATTTTTTTTATGTCAGTTTTGGGTGGAGCCTTAGGGGGAGATGTATTATGGGCCATATTGTGGCTAATGCACCTGTTTCCGCACAAGCCTTCAGACTTAACTCTTACGCCTCCTCTGAGGCGGTGGACATCAATCCGCCTGATCTCATACGATCGGGTTGATTGACACCCCCTGCTAGCGGAGAATCTGCAGGGCGCGGGATTTCATAAGCAGTTCACCAGAACTGCTTGTGCAATGATAAATGCCGACAGCAGATCATGTCCGCCAGACACTTACTAAATCGGCCCCTTAGTTTATATCCTGATCATAAGTGCTTAATACATGGAAGCACATTTTCAGGAACATTTCTGTTGAAAAAACATTCACGGCCATGGGCTTTCAGCCATGCTTGATTTTAAATTGTGATGACTTGAAAAACATGCAGAACAATTCTTCCAGAACCAAAATCATTATCAGGAACAGATAGCTGATAGCTTTTCACTGACCCCTTATTTATAGGTTACACTGAATCCAGGAATTTCTCTTCTTTTTCAGATTTGAGTGAGACATTAAACACAAATTACATTCTTTACATCCAGTAGACAAATGAACCACCAAAAAAAAAAGGTTTGTTACTTATTTGAGTTTATGTCATGATATAAAATGTATTGTTCAACTTACAATAGCTCATAGGCTGGTGGCTTTACAGCTGGGATGACAAGAACAGCAGTAACAGTAAAATGAACATGCGCTTGTTTTTTTAGCTGTTTTACTAAGTGGTATGTAACTTGAATCCAAATATTTTGTCCTTAACTCTTGCCATATGTACTTTCATGATGTGACTCACTCCAATTCCCCATTTCCCTGTGATACTTAATCTCTTGCACATGACTGACATACTTTCATAATTATTTTCAATAAAAAAAGTCTTAGTAAGGGTTATGTCAGTGCCAATGTGTACTTGAGGAGTGGTTAAAGATGCAGAAATTTACTGAGTTAAATCAGAGAATATGGAACAACTGAAACATCACAGAATTCTATTTTATTTCAGCTCTGCTTTAAAAAAACACTTTCTAATGCAGTTTTATGAAACATGATCATGTTCAATTTTGAGTAGCAAAAAGGAAATGATAAAAACATTACAAACGGCATTTCTAAGGGCCATTATTATACACTTTTTTTTAGTATTCAAATATGACATTTTAAAATGTATTTGCTATTTTTGAACAACCTTGTTCAACCTTTACCCTTAAGAGTTTCAGATTATGGTTGCCATCTGATT